>NC_069108.1:3712716-3910248 GCF_947172395.1 Bicyclus anynana | reverse complement strand
ACTTAAAAAAAAAAAAAAATCAATGCTATTATTATTATTATTATTATTGTTTTTTTTTTTTTTTTTTTTTTTTTTTTTCGAGATGATGTATGTATGTATGTATGTATGTATGTATGTATGTAGTGTACGTTCAGTGGCGTGCACACGGTTTTTAACTAGGGTAAGCATTATAATAATAATTATCTAAAAATTGTGTACTACGTGAACGTATGTACTTATGTGTGCTTGTCTTGTGGGCAAGTATGTGTTCGAGTGTCACTTTTGTCTTGTTGTTTTGTGTACTGGCCCATATGTATGTACTGATAGTTACCCAATTTCATTATTAGGATACATAGGTAGATAGATTTTCAATAATAATCATAACGATAATACTATATATGCGGCGATGATATCATATTATATCATTATAGACAGCAAGTAGGTTAGAGTTTAATAATAATAGTAGGTGATTAAGTGATTCAATAGAAATATTTGCGGCCCTGAAAAGGGCCTTTTTTTTTTCGATCAATGTTTGATCGCACCGGTAACGGCACTATGATGCGAGGCGCATCTTAGGCGCGTTCGCCTCTGATCCTGCGCGCGAGCTGAATGTCCTTCGGCATAATGGTGACGCGCTTGGCGTGGATCGCGCACAGGTTGGTGTCTTCGAAGAGCCCCACTAGGTAAGCCTCGCTGGCCTCCTGCAGCGCCATCACGGCGGAGCTCTGGAAGCGGAGGTCGGTCTTGAAGTCCTGCGCGATCTCGCGCACCAGCCGCTGGAACGGCAGCTTGCGGATCAGGAGCTCGGTGCTCTTCTGGTAGCGACGGATCTCACGGAGGGCCACGGTGCCGGGCCTGTAGCGATGAGGTTTCTTGACGCCGCCGGTGGCCGGGGCGCTCTTGCGGGCCGCCTTCGTGGCCAGCTGCTTGCGCGGTGCTTTACCACCGGTTGACTTGCGAGCGGTCTGCTTCGTACGAGCCATGATGCCTCCTCTAAACGGAACTTTAGGAAAAACCAAAATAGAATTCGAACGATATGAGCGCGCGCGTCGTTCAACGTACGGGGAATGAATGATAAACGCGGCTCGTATTTTCGAGTTTTGTAGAATGGTATGAACAGACGGGGGGGAGAGGTGTGGGGCGCAAGACAGAGACGCGCTCACGCGGGAGCGAGACGCGGCACGACCTTCTCTCGGCTGGTTTATTTTAGTTGATTTATAAAAATTATTATTTAATTTTTTTTTGGGGGGGGGGGGGGGGGAATAATGTACCTACCCACTACACTAGTAATAAAATAAAACAAATTAAATAAATCGAACCGAATCCAGAACCTCTCACGATCACGCAAAAAAAAAAAAATAAAGAAAAAAAAAAAAAAAAAACTATTGCTATTATTACCATCATAAGACGAACAATACACTGATTCGGCCAATCAATTAACTAACTATTGTTAACTACCAACTATCATTATACTTCTTTTTTACATTATCTTAATCCCCGGCAAGTATTTCACAGGTTGGTTTACAACCTACGTCATAAAAATTATATTGTTAAGTAAGTTCTAAATAATAATTACGCATCGATGTATTGTTTTCTTTTGTTTTGTTTACAGCCCATTCATTCATTAATATCATTGAGACGTATGCACTTCATGATGTACTTACCTACCTACCTACCTACCTACCTACCTGCCTGCCTGTATGTATATGTATATATCTATATGTATCTATAACTCCCGTGCAGTGCACTCAGTACAAGGTAATAAAAATAACGACTATTACTAATATTATATGAAGGAATGTTTTTGTGGCCCTGAAAAGGGCCTTTTATTATCAATTTTATCAATTGTAGCGAAGCGACGAGACTAGACAACGTCCACACCGGGTCCTCACTTAGAACTGGTGTACTTGGTGACGGCCTTTGTGCCTTCGCTGACTGCGTGCTTGGCCAGCTCCCCGGGCAGCAACAGCCTCACGGACGTCTGCACCTCCCTGGAGGTTATAGTCGACCTCTTGTTGTAGTGGGCCAGACGAGAAGCTTCGGCGGCGATGCGTTCGAATATGTCGTTCACGAAGGAGTTCATGATGGACATGGCCTTGCTGGAGATGCCGGTGTCTGGGTGGACCTGCTTGAGCACTTTGTAGATGTAGATGGCGTAGCTCTCCTTCCTCTTGTGCTTCTTCTTCTTTTTGTCGGACTTGGAGATGTTCTTTTGCGCCTTGCCGGATTTCTTGGCGGCCTTACCGCTAGTCTTGGGTGGCATGTTGCACGCAACGAACGATTAAAAACACACTTGAATACTGTAGTACTGCGAGCGCGACTGTCTCGTAGTCAGTTAGCGAGAAAAGTGATGCGATATTATACGAGCCCCCGAGTTTTGTCACTTCGGCCGGCGCACGCGTGCCGCGGCCGCGGTGAACGTTGCCTCGCCGTCGCCCAATCGCAGTACCTTTCGGTGCGGGCTGGGGGACGCAGGGACGCGCGCGCCATCCACATCCCCCCCCCCCCCCCCCCCCGCCCCTCCCCACCACAGCGTATAATAATTTTTATCGTTAATTATGTCCGTCCATCAAGCAATCAATCGATCGATCAATTAGTTAATTTCTTAATTAATATTATTATTATTATTATTGTAGATAGGGGAAAAAAAAAAAAAAAAATTATCACTACTGCCCATTAATTGTAGGCAAGATAATAATATAATGTAATGCAAATTATGAACGGATTCTATTTTTTTTTTAATTCTTTTTTTTTTTTTTTTTTTATGTAGGTAGGTATTATACTATAGGTATTATATATGCTTTAATATCGAAACGACGACCACTGCATGTAATGACGACGATAACTTATTCAACAACAACAATCCTGACATGGTTTACCATTTTTTTTTCAGACAGAAACGATACTCACACCTCTAATACAAGACAAGCGAACTACACACAGTGGTGTGTAAAGCATTGAGTAGCCCGCCAACCCGCATTGGATAGGCGGCGTGATGTGTACAAACTCCATATTACCAAACCCCAATGTACAAGCGTAGTGTAGTGTAGTGTAATGTAATGGGGCATGGGCCGTCAGTTACGTTAGTTTACTTGGTTAGGTTAGTTAAGTTTACTTGGTTCATTAAAACATTGGAACAATTTTGTGGCCCTGAAAAGGGCCTTTTCTTAATGAGCGAGTGTGAACGAACACACGAACTTGCTTGCGAACGACCTCTTAGGCCTTCTTCTCTGTCTTCTTGGGCAACAGTACCGCTTGGATGTTCGGCAGCACGCCGCCCTGTGCGATGGTCACACCGGAGAGGAGTTTGTTCAGCTCCTCGTCGTTGCGGATCGCCAGTTGGAGATGCCTCGGTATGATCCTGGTCTTCTTGTTGTCGCGTGCCGCGTTTCCTGCCAACTCGAGAACTTCAGCGGCCAGGTACTCCATCACGGCGGCGAGGTAGACGGGCGCCCCGGCGCCGACGCGCTCGGCGTAGTTGCCCTTCCTCAGCAGTCTGTGTATACGGCCCACGGGGAACTGCAGACCGGCGCGGTTGGAACGGGACTTGACCTTTCCCTTGACTTTACCGCCTTTTCCACGGCCGGACATGGTGTTAGAGTAGAACTTTTACGAACTGGTATGAAAAAGTAGCGCGCGCGCGTGTGTACGCGAGCGGCGAAGATACTGGTAAATAGTAAAAATAATCAGATGTCGGCTTGAATATATATACCGTGCTCGGTTATCGGAACGGTGGGGATCGTCGCGAGCCGACAGCGAATGGCCTGAAGCGAGACGGGGCGAGTCCGGGGGGAGGGAGGGGGACGCGAACAATGAGAGGCGAAGTGCATAATAAATAATTATTATTATATTGTTAGTGTCTTTTGTTTGTTTGTTTATCTTATAATGAGATGCAGAGATGATGAGGGTGACAGTAGTAGTAGTGGTGGTCAGTGGTCAGTGAGCGATTCGTGAGTCGGGATCGGGTTCGGGTATTTCTGGATGGAAGTGGATCAAGGAAGAGAGGAGAGAATGATGACGATAGATCAGTTTGTTAAGATCTATCGGTTTGTTTTGTTGTAGGTGCGGTGCAACTGCGGTCCGTGTCTCGGTGGTGCATACGAGTGCAGTGTGGTGTAGTACAGTACAGTACAGTAGAGTAGAGTAGATAGAGATACTAGTGAGTGCATATCATGCACGTTGGTTAGTCGGTTAGTTAGTTAGGTTGGTAGGTATAGGTATAGTTATGAGCAGTGGCGTGCATAAGGTTGTCGATCAGGGTATGCACTAGTAATAAAATTGAGCAAAGTGGAAAAATATGTATTTAATGAGCACTAAGAAGACAACTCTCGGGGTATGCAGTACTTTCTAGTGCACACCACTGTGTATGAGTATGATACGTTCGTACGTAGCAGTGGCATTAGAATGTGCAGTGAGTGAATTCTATTAGTCCGCTCGTGGTAGGCGATAGAACAAGGTAGGTAGGTAGGTAGGTAGGTAGGTAGGTAATAGGCAGTGGCGTGTCATGTTAATGTTTATGTTGAGGTTGAGGATGAAAATAAAACAAAACAATAATCGTCGCATCGGTTGGTTAGATACTATAAAGAGAGAGATAATATGTTAGCCCTGAAAAGGGCTTTTTATTGTTGCGGTTGTGAAGCCGCACGGGTTTTCGAAACGACTCGACTCGACTCGACCGTACAGGACCACCGAACGGGCGGGCGGGCGGACACCGCTCCGCTCCGCTCCGCGGCGGGCGACGGACGGCGACGGGCTTCGCGCGGCAGGCTGGCGCGCGGTGGCTCTATTTCTTCGCGGCGGAGGCCTTCTTGGCGGCGGGCTTCGCCTTCGGTGCGGCTTTCTTAGGTTTGGGCGCTTTTGGTTTCTTCGTCGGCGGCTTGGCGGTCTTCTTCGCCTTGGAGACGGCGCCTTTCGCCTTGGCCGGGGACGCGGACGCGGCGGCGGCTGCGGCGGAGGACTTCTTGGCGGCGGGCTTCTTCCTCTTGGCCGCGGCGGCGGCCTTCTTGTCCCTGGCGGACGCGGCGGCGGCTTTCGCCTTGCTCGGCGAGGAGGCGGCCGCGGCGGCGGAGGCGGCCTTCTTGCCGCCCCTGCCGCTGGCGGCGGCCGGCGACGAGGCGGCCTTCTTGGAGCGGGCGGACGCCGCGGACGCGGCCGCGCCCTTGCCGCCGGCGGGCTTCTTGGACGCGGACGACTTCGACTCCAGCTTGAACGAGCCGGACGCGCCCTTGCCCTTGGTCTGGATGAGCGCGCCGGACTCGACGGCGCTCTTCAGATACTTTCTGATGAACGGTGCCATCTTCTCGGCGTCTACCTTGTACTGGGCGGCGATGTATTTCTTGATCGCCTGCAGCGAAGAGCCGCTCCTCTCCTTGAGCTCCTTGATGGCGCTGTTCACCATCTCGGACGTCTTGGGGTGGGTGGGCTTCGCCTTCGGCTTCTTGGCCGCGGCGCCGCCTGCTCCTGCGGACGCCTTCGGTTTCTTCGCCGGAGTCGCCGGCGCCGGTGCCTCGTTTGCCACTGCTGTGTCGGACATTTTCTTTATGATTTTTTTTTTTTTAATTTCACAGTTCACGCACAACACAAACAAACACAGACGTCAAATTCAATGTGATCAAAACAAAATTCGTAAAGTCAGTACAGAGGTCGCTGTTGGCAGTAAGGGTCGGAGCTATACCGTAAGGAGAGCCGCGATGTCGCTAAACATTTTCCCGTACGAACTCTTCGAACTTTTCACTAGCATGCATCGTTTTAAATCAAAATTATATATACTCATTGATATTTTTCCACATTTCTGACCTCAGTACGGTTTCGTCTTGAGCGTGTCCGCGTTACTGTACGATTCAATCGCGTGTACTCTGCGTGCACGGGGTGCGATCGATGTTTAATTTCGATACACCGCTACTCGCGTACCTCGGGTCCCGTTTAAAACTTATTTTTTTATATAAAACATCGCATAGAGCGTTGCACGTGTCGCCAAATCGAAAGCTAAGGTCCCACTTTACCGATATGATGACTCGCCTTAACGCTGTGCCTTATTTTGATAAACTTTGAGCCGATCGAAGTGGAGGCTCGTAAAACACGACCCGATCTTTCGGCGTGTACGGATGGTCTTCAGAGGTCTCTCGCCGGTGTGATCTGATTGATTCGATTGAGATATAACTATGTAATAGTAAATTGTAATCGTATAACAGACACGTTACCATCGAGAGCACCAATAACATGCGCATATTGTAATATCGACTGTAGCGTAAGTCGGCGCGAAGGGGCGCGCGCTCGCCAGCGGAGCTCAGAGTTACGGACGGACGGCGTTTCATAATACCAGAGAGCCCCGAATCATACACTCCGAATATCACTTGACTTGACTTGATATTAAACTTATTTACTTATTTATAATTACAACCTTCCACACACTCGAACAGATAAACACACCGATATCTGTCGCTAGAAATTGTACCTACCTGCTGCGTACGTACTGCGCCCAATAAATATAATGTACCTATGTAATATGTAGTACAGTAACTGTAGATTTAGTACTTATGGTATGTACTTCTACTTACAATAATATTAATACCTACCTACTTCATGGTGTCAAAGTAGATAGGTAAGTACCTACTCATTTACTTAGGTAGGTAGGTAGGTAGGTAGGTAGCAAGCAAGTTGACAAGCAAATTGTCTGTACGTTATAGGTACAAACTTCAAAGTGAGAAGTGCTCAGTTAAAACATTTTATGTATAATGTACCGGTATAGTCTACCTCTATGTCTATTGTCTGTACTCTGTAGGCTTAGCCGTTAGCGTTGTTTTATTATTATTATTATTGATGAGATTATATTTTGTGATAATATTCATATAATAAGTAATAATGATTAGTAGTGGGCAATGCGGAAACGTATGCGGCCCTGAAAAGGGCCTTTTTTATACTGATTTTTTTTATTTAAATCAGGCGAGACTAGCTCTCGGTTTCTTCTAGTGGTCTTAACCACCGAAACCGTAGAGCGTGCGTCCCTGGCGCTTCAGGGCGTAGACCACGTCCATGGCGGTGACGGTCTTCCTCTTGGCGTGCTCGGTGTATGTGACGGCGTCGCGGATCACATTCTCGAGGAACACTTTGAGCACACCGCGGGTCTCCTCGTATATCAGACCGGATATACGTTTCACGCCACCCCTGCGAGCCAGACGACGGATGGCCGGTTTCGTGATACCCTGGATGTTATCACGCAACACTTTCCTGTGACGCTTGGCACCACCTTTTCCCAATCCCTTTCCACCTTTGCCGCGGCCGGTCATGATGTCTGCGTAGAGTGTTTACTTCGAATTCGAAAACAACGCACACTGTTCACTGGCCGAATACCAACACAGTACAATCTAAGCCGCTTTTTTTTTTTTTTTCCTGTTGAGTAAATGCCGTTTAGCTCCGTGTGGAACCACTACGACGTCACCGGTAGGGGGGTGGGCGAGCGCGGAAGCATCGCCTGTGCACGAAGGCTGAAATAAAAACAGAGGACGGAACAGCTCTCCAAGGGCGTCTCCTATGAGACTCGGGCCTCGGCTTAGAGGGCCATTCGGGAGGGTTTAACCGTGACCTGAGTGAATCAGTCCGGACGCCCCCGAGATCGTGAGTTAGAAAACCCACGTCCGGGTGACGTTAGATATCGGGGGCCTCGTCTTCGCCGGCGAAGACGCTGTGTAGCTTGTGATTGTGTTGCCTGGGGAGCATTGTCGGTTGTCATGTCATCGTCAGGATCGTAAAGGACGTTTTTGGGACGTCTCTGCTTGGAGTTAGCGTTAAGGTTGGGAGTATAGTTGCAAGCCTCAACCACTAGTGGGTTGGGATGGATGGCAGCTCTATCAAAATAGTTTTGAGAGAGCTGTTTCATGTGATTAGCTATTGAAGGTAGTTCTAAGTCTCTATGGAGGTCGTTATTACGTACAAACCACGGCGCGCCCGTGATTTGCCGTAGGAATCGATTTTGTAGAGTTTGAAGCGGCTTAAGGGTCGCTTTGGGACGGTGGGCGAACACTACACTAGCGTATGTTAGGATCGGACGGATCGTAGTCTTATAAAGCGTTAGCTTTGAGCGGAGGGACAATTTACTTTTTACGTTGATCATCGAATAGAGGCGGTGCATCACGTATGCAGCCTTTTTCCTAGCTTTCCTAATGTGCATGGAGAAGCTCATGCGGTTATCGAAGGTCACGCCTAGGTATTTGGCAGTACGTTGCCAGGGGATGGGAGCTCCGTAGAGTGAGACTTCTTTTAGTTTGTTCTGGCAAAACGGTTTGCCAGTGAAGAGCACAGCTGCGCTCTTCTCTGGGTTGACTTCTATCCGCCAAAGGCGGAACCAAGTCCCTATGACGTTGACCGCCTTCTGCAGGCGGGCTCTGATGGAGCGCGGGTCTACGGCCGTCGCGTACAGTGCGGTGTCGTCCGCGAACTGTGCGACGTGAACGCCCGGGTGATCGGTGGGAATGTCGCACGTGTAGAGCGAATATAGAAGCGGGGAGAGCACGGAGCCCTGAGGGACTCCCGCGCGAATCCGTCTGGGGGATGAGAGCGTACCGTCTATACGGTACCTGAAGGTGCGGTTGGACAGAAAGCTGTGTAGCAAGCGGACCATTTTGTTTGGTACGCCGGAACGGTTTAGTTTGTATATCAAGCCTTCGTGCCAGACACGATCGAAAGCTTTAGCTACATCAAAGAAGAGCGCCCCGGTGGCGATAGGGTTATAGAATTTATTGAAACCGGTTAGAATGTGCTCCGTGAGGCGGTGCACTTGATGAACACACGAGTGTTTACATCGAAATCCAAATTGTTGATTGATGAGAAGTTGCTTCTCATCGCAAATGGCTTTTAAACGATTCAAAATGATTATCTCATACACCTTGCCAATGGTGTTGAGCAGGCTAATTGGACGGTAGCTAGTCGGGAGGTCACGGGGTTTACCCGGCTTGTGGATGCCAATGACCGTGGCTTCTTTCCATGCGTCTGGGAAGGCGCAGTGGGCTAGGAGAACATTGAAGATGTTCACCAGGAGGTTGATTATCTGGACCGGGAGAAGCTTTAGTGCTTTATTACTAATCTTATCTGGCCCCGGGGCCTTCTTTTTGCGCAGACCCTTTATAACCGCAGAGACTTCCTCGCATGACGTGGGGGTAATTTCGACTCCGTCCGGGGGGCGAGATAGTATAGAAGTGAGTTCGGACTTCACTTTCTTCGCGTGTGATTTTACGAGTGCCGTAGTGCTCGGAGTGCACTGGGCTTCCAGACTGTCGGCTAGGCATTCGGCCTTATCGATATCCTCGATCGCGTTCGGGAGGCCAGGGCGTTTGAGAGGTGGGGTGGCCGCGAGACGGTCGGCTTTGAGATGTCTCGCCACGTCGTAGAATGCTACGTGCGATGGCTCGAGCTCTCTCAGTCGGTCGTCCCATTGTCTGTCAAAACGCCAGCGCAAGCGACGCTTGCACCGTCTTTGGAGAGTCCAGAGTAGACTCGCGTTTTGTCGTGTCGGTTCAGAGTCATAGCGTCTTTGCTGGGCGTTTCTATCTGTAAATAGGACCCGTAAGTCCGACGACAAGGGGGCCGTGCTGGAGGCAGGGACCACCTTAGTGCAATCATTTATTGCTTCGCGAATATGACCATTTAGATTTGAGGAAGCTGCGAGCGCTTCTGCTAACGTCCCTATCTCGTCAGGAATTTGGTCTAGGTGCTGTGAAGCCATGGACTTGAGACGCTCAGACAGTCTCGCGTAATTGATTATAATTTTGGTCGGGGGGGTCGTGGAGGGCGGGGGGCCAATCTGGAGTATGACTGGTCGGTGGTCCGAGTCTGAGACTATATCTGAAAACACCTCCAATGGACTCGCTTCAAGAGCGATGTTCTTTAGAAGTGCCAGATCCAGTACGCTCGGATTTTGGTTATGTCTGTCGGTCAGTCTCTGGTAACGTGTTGGTTTGTCAGGGGTGAGCAAAATGAAATTGGCGTCTTCACGGTCAGTCAGTCTTCTTAGAGTCCGTCCTCTAGAGTTATTATAAGTGTTAAACCAGCTGGTATGTTTGGCATTAAAGTCACCGGCTAGGATGACGGAGTCGCTTAAAGAGAGGAGTGTCTGAATGTCACTCTCTAGTAGGTGTTTATTACCTTTTTGATAGATTGAAACCAGTGTGATCGGCGAATGGCCGGTCATACTGACCTGACATACTGAGACTTCCATGTTAATAAGCTCGGGAGGATCGAGAGGAGTGCAGTGAAGAGCCCTTCTGTAATAAATAGCTGTACCTCCCTTCCTTTGGGTGGTCCGGTCGTTTCTAATCATTACGTAATTCCCTATTTTGGGATCGCGAAGGCTAGGTTTCAAGAAGGTCTCTTGCACCAAAAAGATGTCCGGTTTGTGGTCGCGTATCCATTCGCGGACCCCGAGTATGTTATCGTTAAGCCCGTCTACGTTATAGTAGCCGACAGTCAGGGAACGCGGTTTTAATCTACCGTTGTGCGCCATTTAAGAAATTTTTAAAATTCTCCATCGCGCGGAGCATGCTACTGTGCTCGAGGTGAGCCCTACAGGGGTCTACTTTGCATTTATCAATGAAGAGGTCGAACTCCTCCATGCTAAATGCGCTCAAGTACTCAGAGGTCTTCTGATGCACGTTTGTTTGGGCCTGAGGGGCCTTGGGACTGGTGTGGGCCGCGGGGGCAGCCCTCGGGGGCTGAGGGGCGACCGGGGAAGCCGGTGCCGCTCTGGGAGCGATAGGCGCTCCATATAAAGGTTTGCACCATGCGTTGGTGGTAGGCACCGGCGCAGGCACAAACTGTTGAGCGGGCTTTTTAGCCGCAGGTTTACGACCCGCTGCCCTACCCCTTCGCTTGCCTGGCTGTGGGGCCTTCCGGCATCCGCGATAGTTCGCGGGATGACCGGCTTCGCCGCACAGCACGCAGCTTGGGGGCACTTCAGCGATCCGCTCCTTTCGGGGGCAATCTACTGTGCCGTGGTCTCCCAGGCACTTTACACACCTGGGACGGGCGAAACAGTTTTTCTGACTGTGGCCATATAATTGGCATCGGTGACATTGGCCAATTTGGCCTCTATTATTTGGCTTCTCAAAGGAGAGGCCGGAAAGGTGGCAGATGGCCCTGAGGTTGTAAATCCTCTTGCCCTCTGGAGAGAGGTCGAGGATTGCCAAGACGAGGTCAAGGGGCTCCTTTGTACGCGTGCGGTACATTCGGTGGACCTCATGCACAGGGAGCTCCTGTGCGATGAGGTCAGCTTTGATATGCTCAGTATTGAGCTCCTTCGGGAGACCGCGGATTACCACGCGGAGGACTCGCTCTTCGGGGAGAGCGTAAGTGTGATATCCTATTGCGTTCGACCGCAATAATGAGGTTAAGTGCCTATAATCGTTCGAAGTAGCACACACCGCGCGAATGCCATATGACATGAGGTTCGCGGTTGGGATGGGACGTTTGTCCTTAATTAGCATGGGGACTACTTTCGTCGCCCATGCGTCTTTATCCCTGATAATCAGGGGCGGGATCTTCTCCTTGCGAGGTTCCTCCATGGGAGAATCCTCGCTTTCGGAGTCTGTTTGGGACTCAGAATCGGTACGGGTTTGTGACTGAGATTTGCTCTCAGTCACAGTGACCTTGTTTTGAGAGTTTTTAGAGGCCTTGCGCCTCTTTCTGTTGCCAACGACGACGGTGAAGCCTTCGTCGATGGATTCCGGGGCCGGTGAAGCCGGTGAGTCTGGGACTTCGCAGACTTCCATGGCTGAAGGCCTATGGACCGAACTTGGTTGGGAGGGCAGGGCTCCCTTGGGGTGGGCTGAGGGCCCGGGGTTCGCGTTAGGCGCGCTAGTCCCTACGGACGGAGTCGAAATAGCCGAGCGGCCCGGAAGGGGCCGAGAGGCTACTAGTCTCGGGTCGCGGGATGCCGGTATGCTGGCCTGCAACGGGCGCGCTACCTGCGCAGGTAGCACGTGGACACGGGACGCGGGGGTAGCGGGGGTCGCGGGGGTCGCGGGGGTCGCGGGGGTCGCGGGGGGTGCGGCGGCGTTTCCCGGAAGGGGACGACTGCCTACCTGCTTTGTTAGCGCAACCGGTTGCGCAGACAAGAACGATTCCAGATAACCTGGAAATTTTTCCCGGAGGTCCTTGAAGAGGGCCTCCAGGTAAGGCGGGGGAACGGAATTGGGGTCCATAGTGGACCCCGGAGCTATCTGGGCCTCCCCACCGAGGCGGGGAGGTGTGTGCCTACTGTGTGACCCTAATGGGTTCACGCCTTTAGGTGACGTGGGTGTACCTAGTCTTATTCTAGTGTACTCACGGGCTGGAACCACTAAACTACACTAAAACAACGTAGCACAGAACACAGAACACAACACTGAACGGAACAGTGATCAAGACAAAAACTAGACGAAACTAGCCAGTCTGACCTGATTTAAAATGAAACAAAAATCAGCGGAATGGAATTCCGAGAAATCCCAGATATTGGTGACCGCCACCGTGAGGTTGAATGGCTGAAGAGCCCAGAAAGACAACCGCACGGGTCGGCTGCCAAGATCAGAGTGATCTAAGCCGCGCTTCTCCGCGCGCATTTATACGATAGGGTACGTAGTCGCTATATCGTATCGCTTCTGTCATGTGTTATTCGCGGCTGGATGGAGAGGGACGTAATAACTCTAGAGTGGCGGTATGAGGGGGGAGGGGGGGGGGGGGGGGGGCGCTTCGCAGTGTTTCGTCGAGGAGGGGATACTATTTAAGCGTTGGAAGCGCGCTCTTTTTTTTTTTTTTTTCTTTTTTTTTTTTCTTCGTTCTTCAATCTTACTTAAAAAAAAAAAAAATCAATGCTATTATTATTATTATTATTATTGTTTTTTTTTTTTTTTTTTTTTTTTTTTTTTTTCGAGATGATGTATGTATGTATGTATGTATGTATGTATGTATGTAGTGTACGTTCAGTGGCGTGCACACGGTTTTTAACTAGGGTAAGCATTATAATAATAATTATCTAAAAATTGTGTACTACGTGAACGTATGTACTTATGTGTGCTTGTCTTGTGGGCAAGTATGTGTTCGAGTGTCACTTTTGTCTTGTTGTTTTGTGTACTGGCCCATATGTATGTACTGATAGTTACCCAATTTCATTATTAGGATACATAGGTAGATAGATTTTCAATAATAATCATAACGATAATACTATATATGCGGCGATGATATCATATTATATCATTATAGACAGCAAGTAGGTTAGAGTTTAATAATAATAGTAGGTGATTAAGTGATTCAATAGAAATATTTGCGGCCCTGAAAAGGGCCTTTTTTTTTTCGATCAATGTTTGATCGCACCGGTAACGGCACTATGATGCGAGGCGCATCTTAGGCGCGTTCGCCTCTGATCCTGCGCGCGAGCTGAATGTCCTTCGGCATAATGGTGACGCGCTTGGCGTGGATCGCGCACAGGTTGGTGTCTTCGAAGAGCCCCACTAGGTAAGCCTCGCTGGCCTCCTGCAGCGCCATCACGGCGGAGCTCTGGAAGCGGAGGTCGGTCTTGAAGTCCTGCGCGATCTCGCGCACCAGCCGCTGGAACGGCAGCTTGCGGATCAGGAGCTCGGTGCTCTTCTGGTAGCGACGGATCTCACGGAGGGCCACGGTGCCGGGCCTGTAGCGATGAGGTTTCTTGACGCCGCCGGTGGCCGGGGCGCTCTTGCGGGCCGCCTTCGTGGCCAGCTGCTTGCGCGGTGCTTTACCACCGGTTGACTTGCGAGCGGTCTGCTTCGTACGAGCCATGATGCCTCCTCTAAACGGAACTTTAGGAAAAACCAAAATAGAATTCGAACGATATGAGCGCGCGCGTCGTTCAACGTACGGGGAATGAATGATAAACGCGGCTCGTATTTTCGAGTTTTGTAGAATGGTATGAACAGACGGGGGGGAGAGGTGTGGGGCGCAAGACAGAGACGCGCTCACGCGGGAGCGAGACGCGGCACGACCTTCTCTCGGCTGGTTTATTTTAGTTGATTTATAAAAATTATTATTTAATTTTTTTTTGGGGGGGGGGGGGGGGAATAATGTACCTACCCACTACACTAGTAATAAAATAAAACAAATTAAATAAATCGAACCGAATCCAGAACCTCTCACGATCACGCAAAAAAAAAAAAATAAAGAAAAAAAAAAAAAAAAAACTATTGCTATTATTACCATCATAAGACGAACAATACACTGATTCGGCCAATCAATTAACTAACTATTGTTAACTACCAACTATCATTATACTTCTTTTTTACATTATCTTAATCCCCGGCAAGTATTTCACAGGTTGGTTTACAACCTACGTCATAAAAATTATATTGTTAAGTAAGTTCTAAATAATAATTACGCATCGATGTATTGTTTTCTTTTGTTTTGTTTACAGCCCATTCATTCATTAATATCATTGAGACGTATGCACTTCATGATGTACTTACCTACCTACCTACCTACCTACCTACCTGCCTGCCTGTATGTATATGTATATATCTATATGTATCTATAACTCCCGTGCAGTGCACTCAGTACAAGGTAATAAAAATAACGACTATTACTAATATTATATGAAGGAATGTTTTTGTGGCCCTGAAAAGGGCCTTTTATTATCAATTTTATCAATTGTAGCGAAGCGACGAGACTAGACAACGTCCACACCGGGTCCTCACTTAGAACTGGTGTACTTGGTGACGGCCTTTGTGCCTTCGCTGACTGCGTGCTTGGCCAGCTCCCCGGGCAGCAACAGCCTCACGGACGTCTGCACCTCCCTGGAGGTTATAGTCGACCTCTTGTTGTAGTGGGCCAGACGAGAAGCTTCGGCGGCGATGCGTTCGAATATGTCGTTCACGAAGGAGTTCATGATGGACATGGCCTTGCTGGAGATGCCGGTGTCTGGGTGGACCTGCTTGAGCACTTTGTAGATGTAGATGGCGTAGCTCTCCTTCCTCTTGTGCTTCTTCTTCTTTTTGTCGGACTTGGAGATGTTCTTTTGCGCCTTGCCGGATTTCTTGGCGGCCTTACCGCTAGTCTTGGGTGGCATGTTGCAAGAAACTCTGTAACAAGTAAACATACATATTATTTTTACTATTATTTTTTTTAATAATTACACAAAAAAAAAGTAGATAATTACATATTTCATTTTTTTTTTAATTCTACAAATACAAAATCAATCAAATAAACCATACAATTCAATATAAATAACATAAAAATCCATCCAATACTTTTCGAGTTACACCATAAACTAACAAACAAACACACATAAAATTATTTTAACAGCAGTTTCGAATACTCCAAACTAAGCTTATTCATTATGTATAAACAACATTAAAATCGGTTCAATACTTTCCGAGTTATGCGTAACAGACAAACTAACATACATACAAAAATTTTAATAACATTTTTGTTCATCGCTAACTTAGCTAAGACTTTCTATGAAAACCGCATACAAATCGATTCAGTACTTTTCGAGTTATGCTAAAACAAATTTACAAACAGACAAACTAACATACATACAAAAATTCTAATACCAGATTTAAGTACTGCTAAGTTAACTAAGACTTTCTGTGAAAACCGCATCAAAATTGGTTTAATAGTTTTCGAGATATACTAATCCAAATGAACAAACAAACAAACTAACATACATACAAAAATTTTAATTACAGCTATACTTACTTCAAAGAAATCTAAGACTTTCTATAAAAACCGAATAAAAATCCCTTTAGTAGTTTTTGAGTTATGTCAAATAAAATAAACAAACAGACAAACTAACATACATACAAAAACATGAATAACAATTTTACTTACTACAAACATATCTAAAACTTTCTATAAAAACCACATCAAAATCGGATAAATACTTTTCGAGTTATGCTAATCCAAATTAACAAACAGACAAACTAACAAACATATAATAATTCTAATAACATATGTAAGTATTACTAAGTTAACTAAGACTTTCTATGAAAACCGCATAAAAATTGGTTTAGTAGTTTAAGAGATATGACACAAACAAACAGACAGACATACATACAAAAATTCTAAAAACATTTACTAATACTTCAAATCAATGCTAATTTATATATAAAACTTCCAAAAAAATATGTTTAGTAGTTTTCGAGTTATAGCATATACAAACAAACAAACAAACATACATACAGACATTTCAAAATCACTTACTAATACTTCAAATAAATCCTAATCTATATATAAAAGTTCCAAAAATATCCATTTTATAGTTTTTGAGTTATGACATAAACAAACAGATAGACATACATTCAAACATTTCAAAAGCACGTAGTAATACTTCAAATAAATCCTAATCTATATAAAGAATCCGCATAAAAATCCCTTTAGTACTTTTCGAGTTATAACACAAATATCCAAACAGACATACATTCAAACATTTCAAAAGCACGTACTAATACTTCAAATAAATCCTAATCTATATATAAAACTTCCGAAAAAATCCATTTAATAGTTTTCGAGTTATGACATAAACAAACAGACATACATACATTCAAACATTTCAAAAGCACGTACTAATACTTCAAATAAATCCTAATCTATTTGAAGAATCCGCATAAAAATCCCTTTAGTAGTTTTCGAGTTATGACATAAACAAACAGACATACATACATACAATAATTTCAAAAGCAATAACTAATACTTCAGATAAATCCAAATCTATATATAAAACTTCCAAGGAAATCCGTTAAATAGTTCTTGAGTTATGACACAAACAAACAAACAGACATACGTACAAACATTTCAAAAGCAATAACTAATACTTCAAGTCACATATATATAAAACTTCCACAAAATATCCATTTAATAGTTTTCGAGTTATGACACAAACAAACAAACAAACAGACATACATACAAACATATTATTAGCAATATATATGTAGGATTGGAGAACGGAACGTAGTATGGAGAGAGCGAGCAAGTGTGTTTGTGTGTGAAAGGGATGCAAGAGAGGTTTGGAAGATGGCGGATTACAAGCGAACGACGACAGAGTGCTGTGCATAATTAAAATTAAAATAAAGTGCTTAAGACGAAGATATATCCCGTATTTCTTTTAACCAATATCCCACAGTTTTGGGGGCTCGTCCGGGATATAAAAGAAATACGGATCACGACGATTTACGACGATGTCACTGAAAGACGTGATTGTGGAAAAGTGTGTTACGGACGACGACCACGCGGACTTCACAATGGCGGCGTTATTTCTGGATGGAATTCCTAAGTTCAGCGGAGATGACAAGACGTTATCATCATCGAAGTGGGCGCAGGACATCGAGGATAATGCTGAAATATTCAGATGGACAGCACAGCAAAAATTAATATTCGCACGAAGGTCACTTATAGGCACGGCGGCCCTGTGGCTCAGGAGTGAAAAAGCATTCAAGACGTACGATGACCTTAAGGCGGCAGTGCAGAGAGAATTTCCAGATACCGTTAATATCAAGGAAATGCACGAACTTATGACGTCCCGCAAGAAACGACGAAATGAATCATATTATCAGTATATGTTACACATGAAGGAGTTAGCACGCAGAGCAAAGTTTCCCGATTATGTAGGCGTGCAATACATAATAGATGGCATTCAAGATCATGAATCAAACAAATCTATACTATACGGTGCTACGTCTTACCCGGCGCTGAAAGAAAAAATAGTTTTGTATGAAAAAATGAAATCGAAGTCGAGTGCGAGTCATACTAAAAATATACCTATAACTAAGCCGGATAGTGTAACTACAAGTGAAAATAAAATAATAAGTGAGCGGTCAGATCAACATAAAGGTCAGAATAGAAGGTGTTTTAATTGTGGTGATCGTTCCCACATAGCACGGGTGTGTCCAAACGGGATAAAGTGTTTTGGTTGTAATAATTATGGACACAGGAACGGACCTGAATGTAAATTAAATATGGCGTCTGCAAGACCAAGTTCATCAAAAATAGAAAACAAAACAGGCGACGCTAGCGCCAGCGGCAGCGCGTCAGTGGGCGGATCGGCGAAACAGTTCAATATGCACTATGGCATTGTGACAGATTGCCAACCTAACGAAAATCGAACTGTCAGTGTCATGTCACGATCGGCGTCTGCGGCGGACTTTGACGTAATGCAAATTCAAAACAAAATTATGCCCGGAAAGCCCATGAAAGAAGTTACAGTGAAAGAATTTACTATGAAAGCATTGGTGGATACGGGCAGCGACGTAAATTTAATATCTCACGAGTGTTTTAACGCGATCGGCGCGAGAATTTCCGAAGATTATTTATGTTTAACGGGACTCGGACATACGCAAGTGAAATCTTTAGGCAAAGTGTTGTTTAACTTAACTATTGACGATGTAGAATTTAAAGACGTGTTATTTCATATTGTTACTAAAGATGTTATGCCATTTCATATGATATTAGGACAGGAATTCTTAAAAAATATAACCATGATAGTAAATGGGGATAAAGTTGTGTTTTTGAATGAATGTGAGGGTTGGATGTCGAAGTTGTCTTGTTTTTCAGATTCTATTGTAGAAGTTGATCATATCTTGGACCCAAATGTGAAACAGCGGGTGTTACAATGCATTCAAAGTTATAACCCGATTCAAGTGAAAGAGGCACCCATCCAGTTGAAGATTATTCTCAAAGACGACATTCCTGTTAAACAGCGGCCTCGAAGATTATCTTTGGTTGAACAAAAACTAGTGGATGATCAGGTTAGCGAGTGGCTAAGTACAGGAATAATTCGGGTGAGTTTTTCAGAATATTGTAGTCCCTTGGTACTAGTCAGAAAAAAGGATGGTACAGTTAGGATTTGTGTAGATTATCGCTTGATAAATAAGAAAATGATTAAAGATGAGTTTCCATTACCAGTTATTGATGACATGATTGATAAATTACATGGCGCTAAGGTTTTTAGTGTCTTGGATCTTAAGAATGGATTTTTTCATTTACGAGTGTCTGAAGAGTCAGTTCAGTACACATCATTTGTCACAAATAATGGCCAGTACGAGTTCCTTAGAGCTCCCTTCGGCTTGTCTATATGTCCCAAATACTTTATGAGGTTTGTTAGTATTATATTTAGAGATTTAATAGCACAGGAGATTATGATGATTTTCATAGATGATATTCTAATTATAGCAAAAGACGAACAACAAGCTGTCGAAAGACTCCAGTTGGTGTTAAAAGTAGCTTCAGAGTATGGTTTGCAGATTAATTGGAAAAAGGCTAACCTTATTAAACGTGAAATTGAATATTTAGGTCACAACATAAAGGACGGAGAGATAAAACCAAGCTCAGAGAAGACTAATGCTGTATTAAAGTACCCAGAACCTAAGGACATCAAACAGCTTCAAAGTTATCTTGGTTTGACCTCATATTTCAGGAAATATATTGAAAATTATGCTTTAATTGCTAAACCACTTACAGATTTATTGAAAAAAGAAAATGAGTTTATTTTTAACGACGAGCAAAGACGAGTATTTCAGATACTAAAGGAAAAGTTGGCTACTAGTCCGGTGTTAAAGATTTTTGATCCAAAATTGAAGACGGAGCTGCACACAGATGCTTCTAGTGTAGCATACTCAGCTATTTTGATGCAGTATTGGCCTGATTCAGGACTTCACCCAGTTCATTATATGAGCTGCAAGACAAACAGTGCTCAGAGTAAATATTCAAGTTATGAACTCGAAGCCTTGGCAATTGTTGAAGGTGTAAAGAAATTTAGACATTATCTGTACGGGATACACTTTAAAATAATTACGGACTGCAAAGCATTTGAAATGACCTTAAAGAAGAAGGACTTAACTGCAAAAGTGGCAAGATGGGTTTTATTCCTCACGGAATATGATTTTGAAGTCGAACATCGCTCAGGATCAAGAATGAGGCATGCTGATGCATTAAGTCGATATCCTCATGTAGGGTTAATAACCTTGAGTGATAAGTTGAGACAAGCTCAGAATCAAGACGAAGGGCTTATGGCTATAAAAAAGATATTGAAAGATAGACCATATTATGACGATTATTGGATAGAAAATGATTTGCTTTACAAAGGAGAAAATAAATTACTTGTGATACCAAATACAATGGAAAAAGAAGTTTTAAGAAGAGTTCATAGCAATGGACATTTTTCTAAGAAGAAAATGAAAGAATTAATTGTAAAAGAATATTACATAACAGGATTGGATAAGAAGATAGAGGATTTTATTGTTACTTGTATTCCATGCTTGTTAGCCACAAAGAAGGAAGGAAAACAGGAGGGTTTCCTGTATCCAATAGAAAAGCAAAGCATACCATTGGATACGATTCATTTAGACCACGTAGGACCGTTAACCGTCACCAGTAAGCAGTATAATTATATATTGGCCATAGTAGATGCCTTCACAAAGTTTGTATGGTTATTCCCAACTAAGTCTACGTCAAGCAGAGAGACTCTAAATAAATTGGAAATCTACCAGCAGGTTTTTGGAAATCCACGAAGAATTATAACTGACAAAGGTACAGCGTTCACCAGCCACGAGTTCACTGATTATTGTAAGGCAGAGAATATACAACACCTAACAATTACAACAGGAGTTCCTAGAGGCAATGGACAGGTGGAAAGAATTAATAAAATTATTATTCCATTATTAACGAAGTTGTGTATAGAAAAACCTAACCAGTGGTATAGACATGTAAGTCGAGTACAAAGAGCTATCAACAGTACGTTCCAGAGGAGTATAAATACAACTCCATTTGAACTTTTAATTGGCACAAGAATGAGAACAAAAGAAGACTTAAAATTACAAGAATTATTACAGGAAGAAGGAATAAAAATATATGGTGAAAATAGGGAAGAACTTAGAAAACAAGCTAAGGAACAAATACTTAAAATCCAGGATGAAAATACAAGGAATTTTAATAAGAAGAGAAAAGAAAGTTTTAAATATAATATTGGAGATATTGTTGCTACGAGGAGGACTCAGTTTGGCTCTGGTTTGAAATTAAAACCGATATACTTAGGACCATATAAAGTGATAAAAGTCAAGAGAAATGATCGATATGACTTAGAAAAGATAGACAGTTCATCAGAAGGCCCTATTAAGACTTCTAGTGCAGCTGATTATATGAAAAGATGGCCTCAAGGTGAAGATATTCCAGAATAGGTAAATATTAGTTGATTTTCATGAAAGGTGATGAATGAAATACAGGTTTTCATATTTTAATATTTCTTTATTAGTTGTTATGGTTTGTAGGTACTTATCTACATTAAGAGGTACAATGTAAATTTTAGTATACAGTTTAAAAGTCTTGGTTAACTTACTGTATTTGAAATGGCAAGTAGATTTTCTCTTATATGATTTCTTTTAAGTACAATTTACCAGTTAAAGTTGTTCAGTATTTGTTAAGGTTGTAACACTTGGTACATGAGATTTCACATTGTGTAACCTGTGTGTGTCACTTGTGTAATATGATGTTAAAGTAACCTAATGTCTTAAAGAATAATTGTGTAAAGGCTGTTTACCTGAAACTTTTATGTATCTTTTGATTCTACTATATTAGTTGTTTAGATGTTAATATTAAATATTGTATGGAGTGTTATGGTGAATGAAAGATGATGATTTTGTATTGAATGATGAAACATAATGAAAGAGACATGTCTGAGGACAGACATGATCAGGATGGCCGATTGTAGGATTGGAGAACGGAACGTAGTATGGAGAGAGCGAGCAAGTGTGTTTGTGTGTGAAAGGGATGCAAGAGAGGTTTGGAAGATGGCGGATTACAAGCGAACGACGACAGAGTGCTGTGCATAATTAAAATTAAAATAAAGTGCTTAAGACGAAGATATATCCCGTATTTCTTTTAACCAATATCCCACATATAATATTTCAGATAAATTCTAATCTATATATAAAACTTTCAAGAAAATCCATTAACTACTTATTGAGTTATGACACAAACAAATAGACAGACATACATACAAACATTTCAAAATCACTTACTAATACTTCAGACCAATCCAAATCAATATACATATAAAAACCGCATAATAATCCGTCCAGTAGTTTCAGAGATACACACGGACAAAATCACAGACAAATGAAAAATTTTCAAAAAAAAACTTTTGTATTCCACTCTCTCCTTTAATTGCATCAAGTAAACATTTTTGGTAATTTTAATCAAAAATACACAAAAACATACAAAAAATATCTAATCTCATAAATTACCTACAATTGCGGACGCCGTGCATAGTTCAAATTCCCGTGGAAATACAGTCTTAAAGTTGTTGCTCGCTGATAATGTAGCTTTCCATCGGCGGAAGAAGTTTTGCTATCGTTCCAGTCGTCCCGGAGCTAAACAAAGAACAAACAAACATTAATAAATTCCTACCTATATTACTTTATTATATCTAAAACTCAAACAACAGTCAAATCATGCCCGACTAGTATCGAACCCATACGGAGCCCTTAATCATGAGCTGGTTCTTGCAACGCAGCGTGAGTCAAGCAAAAATATAATAATTGATGTCTATATAATAATTGATGTCTATTTAAAATCCTAGCTGACGCCCCGCGCTTCCCGCATAGTTCCCGTTTCCGTGAAAACACAGGAATAAAACATAGCCTGCGTTGTTCGCTGATAATGTAGCTTTCCATTGGTGAAAGAATTTTTCAAATCGGTCCAATAGTTTCGGAGAAAAACAACAAACAAACACAAAATCAATGGGGATGATGACTAGGTTTGAATATATTGATTTTTATGATACATTCGGGTAAATAAGGTCAATGTTAACTAATTTATACATAAAAAGCAAAGATTGTCTGGATATTTGCAAAATAAATGAGATTATAAAATTTCAAAAACTACTAAATTTTTTTTATCGTAATTAGATGAAAATTCATACAGTTTTAGCTTCCTTACATTAAATGTGACATTTTTTAATATATGAACTATAAAGATAAACGCACAAATAACAAAGATATTAGTAATTTTGTTTGAACGCGCATACAAATCTAACGATCACTACATTGCCTATGACGTCATTTTTTCGAGCCATTTTGTATGGGGCGTTTTTCAGGGATCCGCGGCAGCGCCGCAAATCTGACCCTTTAAATCCCTGTAGCTCCGAAAGTAATGATCGCAGATACCCTGTTCCTTTTACAAAATTGCTTTACTATTAGTATACTCTTAATTTATATACAATTTAAAAAACTGTCATCATCCCTATTCTAAACTATATTACTTTATCAGAAAGCGTCTTTAAACTCACGTGAAACAACAGAAGATTACGCCAGACTCGTTTCGGAACCATTCAGGACCCTTAATCATGAGCTGGTTCTTGCAACGCGGCGTGAGCTAAACAAAAAAATATATATAATTAAATAAATTTGTCAAGATAAGATTGCACTAATAAATTATGTCTATACAAAACCGTAGCCGACGCCCCGCGGTTCCCGCGTAGTTCCCGTTCCCGTAAAAATATAGGAATAAAACAAAGCCCATGTTGCTCGCTGATAATGAAGCTTTCCAATGGTGCAAGAATAGTTCACATCGCTCGAATAGTTTCGGAGCAAAATAACAAATAAACATAAATAAATTCCTACCAAAATAATATAATTTACTAGTACCTACTTAATAGCACGACTAAAACTCACGTAAAACAAAAGTAGGATTATGCCCGAATAGTTTCCAGTCCTTACAAAGCCCTTAATCATAAGCTGGTTCTTGTAACGCGGCGTGAGTCAAACAAAAAAATATTTGTTTAGATTAGATTGCAATAATAAATGATGTCTATCTAAAAATACTAGCCGACCGCCCCGCGCTTCCCGCGTAGTTACTGTTCCCGTAGAAATACAGGAATAAAATATAGCCTACGTTGTTCGCTGATAATGTAGCTTTCCATTGGTGAAAGAATTTTTCGCATCGGTCTAATAGTTTCGAAGCCAAACAAGGAACAAACATAAATAAATTCATACCAATACTTATCGGACTAGCATAATCAGACACAACAGCCGGAATATCCCCGACTGCTTTCGAATCCATACGGAGCCCTTAATTATGAGCTGGTTCTTGCAACGCGAGCCTAACCAAAAAATCCATTCTTACCTCTTTACATAAGTTTACTATAAATTACAACAATAAACTACGTCTCTATATAAAATCCTAGCCCGCGCTTCGAACGTAGTTCCCGTTTCCGTGTAAATACAGGAATAAAATATAGCCTCCGTTGTTCGCTGATAATGTAGCTTTCCATTGGTGAAAGAATCTTTCAAATCGGTCCAATAGTTTCGGAGCAAAACAACAAACAAACAAAAAATCAATTGTAAACTATATTACTTTATTAGAAAACGTCTAAAACTCACGTGAAACAACAGAAGATTATGTCGTAATAGTTTCGAAAGCACATATAGTGACCCTTAATCATGAGCTGGTTCTTGCAACGCGGCGTGAGCTAAACAAAAGAAAAAAATTATAATATTTGTCCAAGATTAGATTACAACAATAAATTACGTCTATAAAATACTGGCCGCCCGCCCCGCGGTTTCCGCGTAGTTCCCTTTCTCGTGAAAATACAGGAATAAAATACAGTCTGCGTTGTTCGCTGATAATGTAGCTTTCCATTGGTGAAAGAATCTTTCAAATCGGTCCAGTAGTTTCAGAGCCAAACAACAAACAAACCATAAATAAGAATCTACCCATATTACTTTGTAATAAAACACGACTAAAAGTCACGTAACACGAAAGTCTGATTATGCCCGACTAGTTTCGAACCTATTCATCATCATTATCCCCATATCAGCTCACTGCTGAGCACGAGTCTCATCTCAGAATGACAGGCCAATAGTCCACCAGGCTGGCCCAAAGCGGATGGCAGGCTTCACACAAGAATAATTTATTTTTTTATTAAGTAAATAAATTCATTCGTTTGTTATCAACCCATATTCGGCTCACTGTTGAGCTCGAGTCTCCTCTCAGAATGACAGGGGTTAGGCCAATAGTCCACCATGCTAGCCCAATGCGGATTGGCAGACTTCACACACGCAGAGAATTAAGAAAACTCTCTGCTATGCAGGTTTCTCGCTGGTATGTCTTTTCCTTCCTTTTAATTAAATTCGAAACCATACGGAGCCCTTAATCATGAGCTGGTTCTTGCAACGCGGCGTGAGCCAAACAATAAAATCAACTCTTTACAATTTAAGTTTAATTTTGTTTACTATAATAAATTATTTTTAAATGAAACACGACCGACCGACGCCCCGCGCTTCCCGAGTAGTTCCCATTCCCGTGGGAATACGGGATAAAACAGCCTATGACACTCGCAAATAACGTGGCTCTCCAGTGGTAAAATAATTTTCAAAATCGGTTCAATAGATCCAGAGATTACCCCCTAAAACACCAAAAACTTTCATCATCATCATCATTATCAACCCATATTCGGCTCACTATTGAGCACGAGTCTCCTCTTAGAAAGGGTTACGCCTATATTCCACCACGCTGGCCCAATGCACACAACTGAAAATTTGGAGGTGCATGCCCTGAACCGGATTCGAACCTACGCCCTCCGAATGCGTCACTCAAAACTTGATAAGTATTACACGTTGTTGGCTCTTCTCGGACCAAGGCGCGTTTGGAACCCTCGTAACTTTAATTTTAAGTTTTCGAATAATTATTATCACCATTATCTTAAGTTTAATATTATCTGACGTTTCGAAAGAGCTTGTAACTGAAATAAATGAGTTTTGACTTTGATAATGGTCGATAAACGAATTAACATTATCACCATAAGCCCACCAACCCGCATTGGAACTGGGGTGGTGGGTTTACCTCCATATCCCCTGTAGGTACTGTTTTCAACATCTACACAAAGATGGCGCGATAAGTTTTCCAAAACTATAGTCAAATTGAGTAGGTATTTTAAACTATGTAAACAAACAAAAACAGCTGACTCAGGGGTGCTCAACATTTTATCATTATTTACGAATATTATCATGAAATAAAACTTCCTGTGATAAACAAATATTTTTTTAATTCTATATTCCTATATAATATATCCTGTTATTTATCAAACAGATAATGCTTCACTTATATTAAGGGTTCCGTAGGCAATAAAGAACTCTTATAGTTTTGTTTCTTTATTATGTAGAAGCAAGCATAAGGTTTCCTCGACATATTTAAACACATTAATCAAAACGGTTTTCTCGGAGGACGATAAGGGTGATTGATTCGTACGTTTCTTTTTTGGTCACGGAAACAATAGCAACGCGGAATAACTGCTCCGGCTAGTACCAAGCTCCGGTTCACTAATTTTCTTACTAAATAAAATTAATTAATTAAACTGATAAAAAACCCGACTGCATAAATGATAAAAAAACTGAAAAGAAAAAAAGCTCAGTCCAGAAGTGTAGAAAACAATTAGAAAACAGTCGGGACCTATTATATTGAATAGAAATTCGTCTACATTTTTTATTAGGTCCCGACTTTAGTTTGATCAATTTTTATATCATTTATGCCGGGTTTTTATATTTGTTTAATTAATTAATTTATTTCACACTTTTTAGTTACGATAGATGGTGAATTTCGGATTTATTGGTTACGTTTGTTACAAAGAACGATAATGTATACCTAAGTCCAACCGAAATTAAGTAAATATTCAAAAAATCTACGCAACCCTCGGTGGCCGAATCCGACTCGCACTTGTCCGATTTTTATAATCAATATATTTCTTTTAGTCTATTTTAGGTGTTTTATAACTACACTTCAGAAACCTCGCACCTTATAGTCGTCCGCCTCGCGTATTATGTATAGACTTAATTAATATTAGAATTAATAAATAACGTTATCCTAATTGTAGTTTTTTTAACATGGCCATGATATACTATTTTGAAATTCTCACAAAAATCCCTTGAATTTGATTCGCATGTTGCAATATTCACAAAAAAAAAACTTCACCCCGATTCTATAGCGTCTCACAGTCGTCTTGTTGGTTTTTTTTTTCTAATTTCACCTATCGAAGAACACTTGGGTTATTAAAACAAATCTAACGTTATCTGAATTACGTAAATCCGTTCAACGGTTTGGAAGATATGAGGTAATAAAGAATATTACATACATACATACAAGATACGCGCGAAAAACATAACCCTTCTTGCAGTCGGGTAAAAACAGTAAACAAACAACAAATAAACTATAATTAACAATAACAACGAAACGAGAACAAAACGAAATAACAAAAATTACAAGGGAAGAAAATACGCACGACAGACTGGATTTAGTTAACGAATCATTAACGAATACTGATATATAAGTAGGAGTATTAGTCATAGACAGGAAATAAAGTAGTGTTCTGTGCTGTGAAGTGTGAACTGTCAAATGTCAAATCTTCTTTCACTTATTAATACAAAATCCAAAAAATTATCATAGTATATGGTAATTCTGCAATAAATGAAAGGTTAAATTCACATTAAAATAAAAGAAATCATCGTTTTAATTACAACTTCTTTCTTCTTTTGATATGAAAATACGACATTTATAAAATAATTAAAGTTATAATTTAATTTTATAAATGCACATTTAATACCCATAAAACTCAATATCTTTATTTTTCATAATGGTTTGTGACTCATGTCTGCTTGGGTTCTTTTTATGTCGTTTGTATTGTTTTTGTGCAAACTCTATATATTTAACATAGAGGAATTAGAAATGGAAATGGATCGCACCCAAATGCAGCAACAAAATTGTCTGTCGTTTTTTGAAGGGTACGAGGTAAACTCAGTCATCGATAATATTTAACAAAAATAAATAATAAAATATTTAACAAGAATAATATAATCTGTACACAGAATATTAAATTAATGGATCGATGTTTTGCTGTTTGTTCGTTCGTTAGAAGAATAGTATCTATTTTTCTTTTAGATATGCTTGTTTTTATTACAAATTTATTATTTATTATAATTATGTTTTTGATGACCTCCGTGGCGCAGTGGTATGCGCGGTGGATTTACAAGAAGGAGGTCCTGGGTTGGATTCCCGACTGGGCTGATTGAGGTTTTCTTAATTGGACCAGGTCTGGCTGGTGGAAGGCTTCGGCCGTGGCTAGTTACCACCCTACCGGCAAAGACGTACCGCCGAGCGATTTAGCGTTCCGGTACGATGCCGTAACCGAAAGGGGTGTGGATTTTCATCCTCCTCCTTACAAGTTAGCCCGCTTCCATCTAAGACTACATCATCACTTACCATCAGGTGAGATTGTAGTCAAGGGCTAACTTGTAAACAATAAAAAAAAAAATCTTAGATTGCATCATCGCTTACCATCAGGTGAAACTGAAATCGAACGTCACGTCATCTTTTAGTGAATTAGAAGTTGTTGACCATTTTTCATGCCATTGAACTACTTACTACACAAACCGGAATGATTAGGGAGTTTTTTCAGTCGACGAAAACGATTACAACAATGAAACATCGATACGATATAAGTATACACGCGTTAGATCGTTGATTGATTGACAGAGAGGTAACGTCTTGCGAGGCAGGTCCTTCTATAATTAGTTCAAGATAATTAATTAATTGTATGTGAATCCGGGCTCAAAAGGGCTAGAACCCAGAGCCGTAAAGCTTATTATTAAAAATAAAATGTATGTGAATCGAAACGAAAAGTGTCGCCTAAAAGAACCTTTTTGAGCAGTGATATTGTTGTGTAAAAAGCCTAAAGTTGTGGACTATAAATACATTAAGGCGCAGATAGCGCTTTATGTTTTCGAAAACTAAATCTATACTAAAACTAGCTGACGCCGCGCGGTTTCATTTGCGTGGTTCCCGTTCCCGTAGGTATACGGGAATAATATATAGCCTATAGCCTTCCTCGATAAATGGGCTATCTAACACTGAAAGAATTTTTCAAATCGGACCAGTATCCTGAGATTAGCGCGTTCAATCAAACAAACAAACTCTTCAGCTTTATGGTATTAAGTATTAGTATATTATTAAAATAAGAAATAGAATTGGGTGAAATAGGGATTAAAAGTTTCTATGCAAAGTCCTTAATTTTTCAAGTATCAGTATTAAAAACTTGTTCATAAATCATAAAAAAAAATACGAAATATAATGCACTCAAGATTTTTTAAAATTCAACCCCTGAAGTGGTGAAATAGGGGTTGAAATGTTTACATTGATTTCCACGCGGACGAAATCGCGGGCGTGCGCTAATATATTATATGGCGCTGGAGTTGTCTATAACCACACAGAGATGGCGCTGTAAGTAAACACAATAGCGCTGGAGTTTTCAATTAATACTCAAAGATGGCGCTGATGTGAGTTTATATCTATAATATAAAAATGAATCGCAAAATGCGTTGGTAAAATGCTTATCTCAACAACGCCTGGACCAATTTCGCCAATTTAATTTTTTTAATTTTCGTTGAAATTCTAGGATGATTTTTACGGCGAGAAAAATTCGAATAATTGCCGGAAAAAACATAAAAAGAGCCCTTTTCTTTTTCCCATAAAAATGTTTTCTAACTCAAAAACAATTTGAGCTTTTGTTATTGTATAAAGTTCATATTAATAATAATTAGAAAACGGGGTAGACTAGGCTATGGTAGGGGTAGTTGAAGGTTACATCGAGTTTCACGACGAAGTCGCGGGCGTCCGATAGTTCTTAAATTTTTTTTTTTTTTTGTAATAAAAAAACTATACTCCCTTCTGAGAGTTGATCACTAACTATGGGCCTCATACGAAGGCTCAGACACAGCGGGCGATGGAACGAGCTAAGCTCGGAGTGTCTCTGCGTGATCGAATCAGAAATGAGGAGATTCGCAGAAGAACCAAAGTCACTGACATAGCTCAACGAGTTGCAAAGCTGAAGTGGCAATGGGCACATAGTTCAAAGAGCTGATGGACGTTGGGGTCCCAAAGTGCTGGTATGGCGACCCCACACTAGAAAGCACAGTGTTGGTCGACCCCCCACCAGGTGGAATGACAACATCAAGCAAGTTGCAGGGATTCGCTGGACGCAGGTGGCTCAGAATCGTGGTGTTTGGAAGTCCCTACAAAAGGCCTGTGTCCTGCAGTAGACGTCCATCGGCTGATATGATGATGAATACTTACAATTTGATGGTTTTGATGGTTGTAACCATGTTCAGCTGATCTGGTACCTTGTACAATCTTCCACTGCATGCTGGAATGTTAGGCAAATGGAATTCAGTATTAATGTATAAACAAATGAAGGTCAGGACGTATCTCTTTGAATCAGTGGTTACAATGTTTAAGATCATGAGGGTTTGAGTCCTGAGTTTGTAATAGGGCGGTTATAAGTGTGACATGTATGTCTGTTTGTGGCACCATAGCTCGCGAACAAATGAAGCAATTTCAATTTAGTTTGTTTTGTATTAATTAAAGGTGACTTGATGTGCGAGTACTAGTTAATAATGGGCCCCTTCGGGTATAAGCCTCCTCCATCTTTTTCCAATTGTCCCTTTCTTTTGTGAGTTCCATCCAACCTTGGCCAGCCACTGCGGTAATGTCATCTACCCACCTTCCTATAGGCCTTCCTACCTTCCTTTTACCAAGTGGACCTTTCCAGTAGGTAATTTTCTTAGTCCACCGTTTGTCCTTTAGCCTGCCAAGGTGGCCTGCCCATCTCCACTTAAGTCTTTGTGCATGGTCCAGTACTTTACTTTTTTATTAACTAGTACATAAATTAATTATTTAGATAATAAATTAATATATAGATTAGTTAGAATAGTTTTAAGATATTGTTAAGTACTATCTAAATGGGAAAAATAAAGCTTATTATTATTATTATTATTATTATGATGTGCGAGTGTTCTTAGAGGTGTTTGATGAAAATCGGTTGAGCCATTTAAAAGTTGTGGAAAAGTGGAGAAGAATAACTGAATGTCTGTAAATATACTCGAGTGGGGTCTCAAATGAAAGCGCACTGAAAGAGAATATTGATGACTTGATGGAGAATGTAATTAATAATTTCATGACCTTGGAGGGTTTTTAAAATTTTCAATTTATCTCCAACAAATTTTCAGTAACAGATTGGATTCAGGATGTCACCACTGTCAGTGTTATTTAAGCTAATATCATAGAGGTGAAGTTTGTAAAGTTGTAGGAGATAATGAAACAAATAAAAGATAATCTCTGAATCTATTAAACTGTTTTTGAAAATTCTTTTACAAATAAAAGCCTTTTTTTTTACAAAGTTTTTTTTCTCATCTCTATTTCTGTTACTCGGCAATCTGTCATATGACATTGTGCCGTTCGTTCTGTTGTTCAGAGATTATTATATTATCAAAAGGAGTCCTTTAACGAATTTCCTATTTTGTTGTATTCTAGGTATCTTGCTTGGCTAGATTTTGAACACTGTTGCGCTACATTATCTGTGAGTGTTATTGGATATATTTGGTCCCCGTGCATGTGAAATATTGTATCCAGATGCTTCAGCTAGAATATAAGAAGAGAAAAGTTATGAAATACTAATAATTCTCCAGAGATACCAGAACCTAGTATTCCGCACAATACTAAACGCCCCCTGGTTCACCAAAACAGCAGACATGCATGAGTATCTTGAAATGCCGACTGTCAAGGAAGAAATAAGAAAGAACGCCATAAAACACAAAAGCAGACTACAAGAACACACAAATAGTCATGCCAAATTGCTTATCACGCCTGGTAAGACCAAAAGGCTAAAGCGATCCACTGTGGATGAGTCATGTGGTGGACAGTAATACCTGAAAAAAGGACCATAACACGAAGAGTCACTTAATGGAGTGACCTTTAACTAGAAACATGATCTGCTATAAAAAATTCAGTTTATAGTCAAGCGACTGATCACTGATAGATGCAACTGAACACAAAAAAAAAAAAAAAAACTAATAATTAGTTGCTCACCTTCTGTTTTTTTTTCTTCTTCTTTCTAGCAGCTATAAAGGTGCTATCAACAGCTCTAATATCATCAATTGTGATAGTTCCAGGTGGTCTTAGTGTATTCCAAGGTTTTCTCAGATTCTCTGGAATGTTCAGCAAGTGGAATGAGTATTTATTAATATATTAGCGGCCCTGTGATAGCCTGTGATAGCCCCTCCAGTTTTGGAGGGTGTGGGTTTGAATCTGGCCCGGGGCATGCATCTCCAACTTTTCAGTTGTGTGCATTTTAAGAAATATCATGTGTCTCAAACTGTGAAGGAAAACATTGTGAGGAAACCTGCATACCAGAGAATTTTCTTAATTCTCTGCGTGAGTGAAGTCTGCCAATCCGCATTGGGCCAGCGTGGTGGACTATTGGCCTAACCCCTCTCATTCTGAGAGGAGACTCTAGCTCAGCAGTGAGCCAAATATGGGTTAATAACAGTAACTTCCTCTTTTCTCCTACCCTACCCCTTCCCTATCCTATAGCTGTCCTGGTTCTAAGGTACCTCACCACCAATTTTCAGCCAAATTGGTTCAGGCATTCTCGAGTTATAAATAGTGTAAATAAGACTTTCTTTTATACAAATAGATAAATATGGGTCCCAGTATATTTACTTTATTTAACTATCCCGATTCATGAGATACAGTCTGGTGATGGACAGACAGACAGACAAGACATACGGACAGAATCTTGGTAATAGGGTTTTACCTTATCAGTTAGACGTCCACAGCTGGACATGGCCTCTTGCATGGACCTCCAACCACAACGCTCTCAAGCCGCCAGCATCCAGCAGCTGCCTTCAACCCGCTTGATATCCTCAGTACACCTAGTGGGGGGTCGATAAAGACTGCGCTTTCCAGTGCCGGGTCGCCATAGGTGTGTAAGTGGGTTAAAAATATGTATATGAGTAACTCACTTTATCAGTTTTAAACTTAAAGGATCGTTGGTTATCAATAAATAATTTTACGTACCTACACCAGACAATACAAGAACAAAACAGGAATTAGGATTGCAAAAAAACAAAATAAAAACACAGACACACTCACACAGCAACAGCAGCCAAACAATAACAAGCACAGACGACAAATGAAGAATGAAGATAAAAGTATCTTATAAAATAATCTGTGACAATAACACCCTCCAGCAGCTCGATTGCGAAATTATGACATGCGATATTTGATGCTTAACGTCAATGAATCGTGAAAGTCATATATATTTCGTTACGCGAAAACCAGTCGCAATGGACGTTAAATATATTTTAATTTATTTTAGAGTAATTTGCTTTATATATTGATATTTTAGATGAATATTCGTGGAAATTAACATTTTTTACCCTCTTATTTGATAGGATGAGTACGTTAAGTAGCATATTTTCATTGTTGTCAAATAGACTAATGAATTAATGATCGATGGTCACTACACTATCGATAAATATTGAAGTATGATTGATAATGAAAATTGGTTTCGCGAAAGCATTTTGTAACCATGGGCCACAACAAAATAAACTTCAAATTCCAACTGACTTTTATTTGTTACAACTAGACTAGAAAGGCGACAAGTTTGACATTTACAGCATAATCGTCAATCATCACACTCAAAGAATATATTACTCCAAGAATTACACATTATCTATGTATCTAAGCACATCACACTCAGATTCAATTAATCTGGATTCTGGATCTCCAAAGAGTATTTGGGTATGTAAGGGATCTGTGGATCATATTAAATCTCAACTCAAATCTGTCTGTCTGTGTGTGTGTGCACTTTCATCACTTGACGTTTGTGGTGATAAACGAATCTGTGCGTGTGATTGTTATTGATAATTGGTAATTGGAAATTGGAAATGGAAAGTCCTTTGATACCTACGGTCACCTGACACGTATTTTGTGATTCGGTACGCATTAAATTTTTCAGTGTACATGTACACAGAGGTGATGAAAGTTGTGAAAACTGAGGACAGTCTTGAGTCTTTGGATGTTGATAAAAACATGGAAGTGAAAAAAGAATATGATCAACTAGTTGCATCTCACGGACAGCTCTCAGCACCTGAGGAGAGCAAGACTGAGTTGGAATCAAAGCTACTGGATGAAGCTCTCCGGGAAGCTCTCCGAAGGTCACAAACTTCAAGCTCCACAGACGGTATGCCAGGAACACATGATCAGTTGAAGCATGAAAATACGACATTCGGGTGTACTCTTTGTCTTGAAGACTTTCCCTGTGAAGAGGAGTACAATGCTCATATGGACATGCATTTTCAGGTGAGATATCTGCCATTCTAAAATGTGTTGCTGTATCACTTGTTGAGTGAGTCTGAAACTTCTTATGAGGCCCATAGTTACTGACCATGGCTTAGATTGGTAGGTTACCAACACCAGGAGCGGCTTTAGGGTAAGGCGCAGATGGGCGACCGCCCAGGGGCGCCAGGTTTAGATATAAAACACTCGCAGGAGTCTGCTAGTAATAAATAAACCCGTTTTTGTTCATATGGGTTTCAATGGGAGAGGGGCGCCATAAAAATCTGCTGGTAGTGCTAAAGCCGACACTGACCAACACTATGGTATTCGTAACACGTTATAAGAGTCCTATGTGCTGCACTAAATGTTTGTTTGTTATCAACCCATATTCGGTTCACTGCAGAGCTCGAGTCTCCTCTCAGAGTGAGAGGGGTTAGGCCAATAGTCCACCATGCTGACCCAATTCGAATTGGTAGACTTCACACATGCAGAGAATTAAGAAAATTCTCTGGTATGCAGGTTTCCTTAAAGATATTTAATTTTTTGAAATGCACACAACTGAAAAGTTAGAGGTGCATGCCCCGGACTCGAACCCACACCATCCGGAATCAGGGCAGAGGTCATATCCACTGGGCTATCACAGCCACTAACTAAATGTCCATCAGCTGAAAATTATGATGATGATAATAGTAAGTTAATGTAATGTTATTTAGCAAGGAGAGGATGTTATTAATATTGAATACTGTGATAGCCAAGTGGATATAACCTCTGCCTTCAATTCAGAGTGTAGGTTCGAATCCAACCCGGAGCATGCATCACTAACTAGTTATATGCATTTTAAGAAATAAGAAATTAAATAGTCCTAAACAGCAAAGAAAATACAATGTAAGGAAACCTACATATCTGAGAATTTTCTTAATTCTCAGTGTGTGAAGTCATACCATTAGCCTAACTCCTCTCATTCTGAGAGGAGACATACTCAACAGTGAGCCAAATATGCTAATGATCAAGTTAATGTACGTGTTTTTGTCTGACAGATCAGTGATGCTGACACTTCATGTGTGACGTCACAAGTGTGTGAGGCTGGTGCAGCTGTGAGCTCGGGCTGGCACTCGGGACTCATTGAGCTCAAGTCAGTATACTCTAGCATTGGTTCATAGTCTCGTCTCTGACCCGCTGTGTTCACTCCACTCCCCAGTGCTGTCTGCATATGTTCTCACATGAGTATACTTTACAGGCATGCAGTTCAGAGCCTGGATGACTGTCACCCGAGCACAGACTTGGCTTCACCTTCAGGTAAGAGAGACTATGTAACTCCAAAACTATATAACTAATTAACATACTGTAAAAGGCAAATCTTATCTCTATAATATCCTTGTGATTATTAAATAATTTATTTTGATAAGGATTTAAGTTTAGTTGTGTAAATAATGACGTAAACCTTAATTTATAATTTTTTTTTTTTTTTGTTTATCTCATGCAATCAGTCGGCAGACTATGAGCAGAGCTGTTGTAGAAAAATTTGGCGATTAGAAGCAACATTCCCCAGCGGGAGCAGCTCCATGTAAGTGTCATATATGGCTTTTAATCAAGTATTTGCCGTCTTTTCAATCGCCGTATCGCCTGTGGTATTGTTAATTGAACAGCCAGGTGGTTCGGATGGTTTCTGAGTCTAGCTTTGTAGTTGTTGTTACTAGATTTTATTTCTTCTTTCACTGTTGGCATTTGTAGATACTCGTGAATTTCTGGTATTTTCAGAAACCAAGGCGCGTTTGACACTTGCTTCAATACATAATTCTGAGCTCTTTGAATAATGGTAATGTTGGACTCGCATGCAGATCCCCACAGCTGGATTCCATACATCCATATTGGTTTAACTATTGTCTTATAGACAAGAAGCTTGTTTTCCAAGGACAGCCTGGAGTTCCGAGCGAGCATCCAATACAATCGTCTATATCGGTAGTAGATCTCATCCCTCTTGGTTTGAATGTGTTTTTTCCAAGTTAGCCTTCTATCCAGGTGCATGCCTAGGTATTTGACGTTGTCGCTTTGTGGGAGCTGATTGCTGCGTAGAAACACTGGAGGGCAGTTTCCTCTACGAAGTGTGAATGTCACATGAAACGATTTATTGGCGCTTGCTTTTATTTTCCATTTAGTCAGCCATTTTTCGATTTCATGTAAGCTACGTTGCAGGATTTCTGACGCTTTTTCAGGACATTTGTTAAGAGCTAGCACAGCAGTGTCATCTGCAAAGGTTGCTACGACAATGTCATTACCTTGGGGTAGATCGCTTGTGAAAATCGTGTACAGTTTTGGACCCAACACAGAGCCTTGCAGGACACCAGCTCTGATTGGATAGAACTTGGAGGTAAATTCATCTTCTTTTACTTGGAATATTCTATCGCTGAGATACGACTCAATAAGTCCATAAAAAGTATGAGGTAACAGTGTTTTGATTTTAAATAACAGCCCTGTGTGCCATACCCTGTCGAAGGCTTGCTGTACATCTAGAAATGCGGAGGAGCAATATTCTTTATGTTCAAAAGTATCTCTAATAGTTCTGCATACTCTATGAATCTGCTCTACAGTACCGTGTTGCTGTCGAAAGCCAAACTGATGGTCTGGAATAACGCATCTTTCTCGGAGTTCCTTCATAAGTCTACGTATCAAAACCTTTTCGCAGACTTTCGATGTCACAGGTAATAAACTAATCGGTCGGTATGATGTTATTTCATGAACTGGTTTTCCAGGCTTTCCAATCATTACAATTTGTGAAACTTTCCACAGTGCTGGGAAATATCCTATTCTCATTATAGCATTACATAGAATGGTAAGGAACACTATGCCTTTTCTGGGTAATTCTGTCAGGACCTTTTTATCAATTAAGTCAAACCCTGGTGCCTTTTTATCTGCCATATGTTTAATTAGATTGGTGATTTCTTTTGGACTGGTAGGTTCCATAGGCAGATTTAACTGAAAAGGCTGACTTAATACCTCTGCTATTTCGGTGTCATTAGTGTTACAGTTAGATTCATGTGGTGTGAATATTTTCGAGAGGTGATTTCCGAAAGCATCTGCTTTCTGTTGCTGGCTTCGTGCCCATAAGTTTCCATCCAATTTGAGTGGTGGTTTGGGTTTCACAGGCTTGTTACAACTTCTGCAAGCCCTATACAGTGAGTAGTCAGTCGCACTTGTGGCTGACAGGGATTCCAAATAGGATTGCGTTGTGGCATCATTTACTACTGCTAGGATACTTTTTAGATTTTTTATAGCTCTGTTAAATGCAGCCTTATCTTCTGGATGCCTAGTATTGTGCCATATTCTGCGTAGCCTTCTTTTTTCCATAACTTGGTATTTTATTTCAGCTTGAACCACTTTGTGTCTTGGTTTTGGATTGGACATTTCTGGTGTTGAATTCCAGCAAGCTGACTGCACTACAATCATAAACGCGTGGGCGGCATTGTCTATGTCTTCCTTTGTTTTAAGGGGTATTTGAAGCTCTAACTCATCAGAAACTATTGTTTTAAATGCTTCCCAATCTGTCCATTTGTTATAAAGTTGGAGCCGCTTCGGTTTAGTCACAGCATCTGAACTCATTCTCAATATAACTGGGATATGATTGGATGATCCATCCAAAGTTGAGCTGATTGTGAAGAAGTGCCGGGACAAACCTTTACAAATGAAAAAGTCCAGCAAGTCTGGTAATCTATTCGGATCGGTAGGCCAGTGCGTCGGTTCTGAAGTTGCTATAGTAGTAAGATTATTGCTGTCCACACTCTTCTTTAGTTCTCTACCTCGGGTTGTTATAAGCCTTGAACCCCAGTGAAGGTGTTTGGCGTTCCAATCTCCTCCTACAATAAAACGGCTACCAAGGGTTTCAAAGTATTTCGAAAATAACTCTACTGATATTATGTGCTTAGGTGGACAGTAAACTGCAGAGATATTGAAGTCACCATTTCTGTCAATAATGGTTAGTGATGTAGCTTGAATTTGTTCAGTAGCATATGGTGGCAGTTCATAATGGTTTATGGATGATTTAATGACAATTGCTGTACCACCATGTGCCTTTCCATCTGGGTGGTTTGTGTGGTATATATGGTAACCTTTTATTTTTATCATACTGTTACTAGTAAAGTGAGTCTCAGATACAAGAAGTATATCAAGCTTTTGCATGTGGAGTAGTAATTCTACTTCATTTTTGTTGGGTGCTAATCCATTTATGTTCCAAGTACAGTAGGATCTTTCCAAAGGTTAATTTAAAATTTCAATAATTTATTAAAGTACTAAAGGTACTATATCTGCTAAAATATAAAAGATAGATATATGGTGTCGCGGACTTTTTTGTAGAACTTTTAAAGGTTCAAAAAGCTTCCATACAATTATTTCAGTTATACGCAATGGTTGAGGCAGCGCATGCGAATAGTAAGTTTTTCGGTCCGACCTGTAAGAGAAAACCCGCGATAACTCAGTAGTTATATATGATAGAAATATAAAATATAGCCTATAGCACTCCCCGATAACGTAGCATTCTACTGGTGAAAGAATTTTTAAAATCAGACCACTAGTTCCGAAGATTACCCCATTTCAAAAAATTGTTACAAACTTACAAACTTTACCTCTTTATAATATTAGTATAGATTTAAAAAATTGTCATCATCACTATTCAATACAGTCACAGAAAAAAAGAATTTTGTATAACAAATAACTATTGTTTCAGTCCCTAAATCTTCCGCGCATCTGGCAACCAAAGAAATTAAGACAATGAAGGAAAATAATCAATTACATGACCAATCGTCTGACAGCAACATTAAAAGCAAGAAAGATATTAAAATATTTAAAAATTGTGTAGTGCAACTATGTGATATATTAAAGTCAAGAAAGTTTGTCAATTCTCGCAACAGACTTGTGGATACTGCCTCTACTGAGTCTCATTGTCAGACAAGTGCGAATGACGTCATCACGACACAAAACAAACGCATTAATATATCAAACACTTTGAAAAGTGAAACTGATTGCTTGAATATACAATTTAACTCAGGGGTACTGGGTACAAATACTATAAAGAAATGGTTTTCTTGTGACATTTGCAAAGTTGTGTTTAAACAAAAAAAGCTCTTGCGTGAACACAAAAAATCTCACGCTGAAAAGGCAACGTTCACTTGCAAACTTTGCCAATACAAATCAGCATACAAAGGTAATTTAGTTAAACATATGCGTACTCACACTGGTGAAAAGCCTTTTTCATGTAATGTGTGTGAGTACAAAACTGCGTATAGTAATCACTTAGTGGGTCATATGCGCACTCACACTGGTGAAAAACCTTTTAATTGTAAATCGTGCGACTATAAATGTGCAGACAAAAGTTGCTTAACGACACATATGCGTATTCACACTGGTGAAAAGCCTTATTATTGTGAGTTCTGTCAGTTCAAGTGTACGCGAAGTGGTGGCCTAGTGGTTCATATGCGAACTCACACTGGTGAAAAGCCTTACCTGTGTAAGTTGTGTGAGTATAGATGTGCGGATAATGGCACCTTAGTGAAGCATGTGCGTACTCACACATTGTTGTAGGCTATGTGTACTAGTGTATGTGTAATCGAGCCGTGATAGCCCAGTGCATATGACCTCTGCCTCCAATAGGGATGATGACAGTTTTTTAAATTTTATATAAATTAAGAGTATGCTAATAGTAAAGCAATTTTGTAAAAGGAACAGGATATCTGCGATCATTACTTTCGGAGCTACAGGGATTTAAAGGGTCCGATTTGCGGCACGGCCGCGGATCCTTGAGTAACGCCCCATACAAAATGGTACGAATTAATGACGTCGTAGGTCATAATGATCGTTAGATTGGTATGGGCGGTCAAACAAAATTACTAATATCTTTGTTATTTGCGCGTTTATGCTTATAGTTCATATATTAAAAAATGTCACATTTAATGTAAGGAAGCTAAATCTGTATGAATTTTCATCTAATTACGATAAAAGATTTTTAATAGATTTTGAAATTTTATCATCTCATTTATTTTGCAAATATCCAGACAATCTTTGGTTTTTATGTATAAAGTAGTTAACATTGACCATATTTACACGAATGTATCATAAAAATCTTCCATTTTAGCCTTTTTACCTTAAAAGTAAAAAGGCTAAAATGGAAGTGGTCGGGACACATGATCAGAGGAAAGGACAAGTGGAGAAAAATAATTACACAGTGGTATCCAAGAGAAGGGAAAAGGAACAGAGGAATGCAACACAAAAGATGGGAAGATGATATCAGACAGGTTGCTGGGAAAACCTGGACTAGAGTAGCCAGAGAAAGAACTGAATGGAGAAGGTTGGAGGAGGCCTTTGCCGATTGGCAAACGGACCTACAGAAACTAAATAAAAACGAAATATACGAAAAATTTTAAATGTATAAACGATATAGTATTTAAATGTATGTAATATTTTGTATTGTATATACTATTGTAAGATATCCTTAATAAGGTCCGAAAGGCGGAATATTGTAACAATAGCGAGCGCAGGCATTCTGGACACGCTGTATTAGCTTTTTAGTTCTAACTAGCAATCTACCACCAAATACTGTATCAGCATAATTAAGTTTTGACAACACCAGCGACTCGCACAGCTTATTCCTTAGTTCTATGCCAATATACTGCCTGATTCTGTATAATAATTTAAGTCTATAAAAACAAAGTCGTACATCATTTAACACGTGCTTTTCAAAATGCAATGAAGAGTCAAAAATGACACCCAAATTTCGAGCTTCATGTACCCTTCGTATATTATTATTATCAACAGTTATATTAAAATTTAGATTATTTAAAGTACTAATGTTATGCCTAGAACCCAGAAGCAAAAACACAGATTTTTCAGGATTTAAAACAAGACAGTTCCAAGGATGATGATATGGATAGGATCCATATGATCATCCTGAGCTAAATACAGGAGATGCTGAGCTACCCAATCATGGCACGTTGAGTAGCGGTGGCCACAGGCCATATTTGTTAGTAGATTCATATAGCTTTATATTTTTAGGTTCACTTACAGGTTAGTATTGTTATTAACATAGATTAAGATAAAAATTCTTACTAATCTTACTAACTCATATCTAGATTATTTTTTTAATTTGTAATTCTATAGTTTGAAACGAAATAAAAAAATATTTATTTATTTATTTTAATTTTGAACAGAATAGCCCTTAACACAATTTGCTTTTGATGAAAAATTTTAGGAGGAAAATTCTTGATTTTGGTAGCTAACTGGGTCGGAACTAACCACCACCACGCAATTTGTAGGACATTGTGTCTTGTTGTGTTTAACTATTTATTAAGCAAAAAAAACATCTGGTTATAAACAAACTTTTGGTAACTTCCCCACCTCCCAACTTGTATCAATAGCGAGATTATTAAAAGTTGTTACTAACCATGTAACCTGTTTTTTTATGTTGCTTAATTAATAATTATGTAATTTAACAGCCACAAAGTCCTACAAATTGCGTAGTACACTACCTCGTTCCGACGCTCAGTAATTTTATTGCCTGGTAACCCAGTTGGCTACCAGAATCAAAAATATTCGTAAATAAAAAAGTTGATCATCTCATCAACAAAATTTACTTTATAAGTAATCTCAATTGAAGCTACTACTGAAGCGATTTAGCTGAAATTTGGAATGGAAATAGATTTTACTCTGGATTAACACATTTTATCTCAAAAAAATCCATAGTTTCCCGAGATTTTCTAAAACTGACGATTTTGATGATATGAATGTTTGTTACTCTTTCACGCCTCAACTACTGAACCGAATTAGCTGAAATTTGGTGTTAAGATATATTATAGCCTGGATTAACACATAGACCACTTTTTATCCCAAAAGATCCATGGTTTCCTGAGATTTGCTAAAAGTGACGATTTTGATGATATGAATGTTTGTTACTCTTTCACGCCTCAACTACTGAACCGAATTAGCTGAAATTTGGTGTTAAGATATATTATAGCCTGGATTAACACATAGACCACTTTTTATCCCGGAAAAATCCATGGATCCCGAGGGATTTGTGAAAAACTAAATTCCACGCGGATGAAATCGCGGGCGTCTATACGCGGCTTGTTTGTTATAATACATACTTTTTGTATAAAAGGAGACAATGAAAATGTTTTGTTTCAGTTCCCTGCTTGGCCGCGCCACTTGCAACCAAAGAAGCCGATTCAATCGTGGAAAATAAACAAGCACTGTATATAAAAGAAGACTTGCCTGACAAGACTTATAACAATAAGTTAGATATTAAACTGTTCGCACACTGCGTCGTCAAATTATATGATGTATTAAGAAAACCTGACAAATTGAGAACTTCTACAAAATCTCATTGTGAGACAAGTGCTAGTGACGTCACTGGCGCACAAAAAAAACTTATGAAATCATACACTTCGCAATGTGAAACTCATCGCTTGTGCAATGACAATAAATTACAATTTAGCAAATCAGCAGTAAACAGTTTACACGCACGAAATGCGAAGCGTTTTACTTGTGATGTATGCAGAACAACGTTTAAACAAAATAAATTCTTAGTTCAACACATAAAAACTCACACTGAGAGAAAAATGTTTACTTGCGAACTTTGTCAATACCAATCTGTGTTTAAAGGTAACGTATCGAGACATATGCAGACTCATAGCCGTAAAAAGCCTTATTCTTGTGAAATATGCGAGTATAAAAGTGCTAGAAATTGCCACTTACAGCAACATATGCGAACTCACACTGGTGAAAGGCCTTACTCTTGTGATATATGCGGGCATGCTAGTGCTCATAAATATCGTCTAGTGATCCATATGCGCTCTCACACTGGTGAAAAGCGATATTCTTGTAATTTATGTCAGTTCAAAAGTAACCGCAAATTTAATCTAGTGCAACATATGCGAACTCACACTGGTGAAAAGCCTTTTTCATGTAACTTTTGCAAGTACGCAAGTGTCCGAAGTAGTCACTTAGTGCAACATATGCGTACTCACACTGGTGAAAGGCGGTTGTAACTTTTGTGAGTATACCGGTGTAAGTAGCAGTAACTTAGCGAGTCATATCCGACTTCACACGAATGAAAAATCAAAGAGTCATAAGAAATGAAACGCTACTTCTTTGAGACGTAAATGACATCTCATGTGTTGCCTGTTCTTTAACCCCCGACGTAAAAAGAGGGTAGTTATAAGTTTGACGTGTCTGTCTGTCTGTCAGTCTGTCTGGCACCATAGGTGCCACAGACAATTACGGATTCAATTTTTTTTTTTATGAAAGCGGTTTTAATTTTTTTTTTATGAACGGTGACGGGTGAGTGTTCTTAGATATGTTTGATAAACATCGGTTGAGCCGTTTAAAAGTTGTGGGGGGTGAAATTGGGGAAGAACAACCGAATGTCTGCAAATATACTCGAGTGGGGTCTCAAATGAAAGCGCAATATTGATGACTTGATCGAGAGTGTAATTAATAATTTCATGACCTTCGGAGGTTTTTCAAAATTTTCAATTTTTTATTATGACTAGTGAATATGACGTGACGCAATCGATACTTATTTATTTATTTCATTTGGCATTCATGCATGGAGTAGGACGTCCCGTGGGTCGTTTTTAACGGCCTAAAGTGGGATGCTTTGGTCCTAGCTAGTTACCACCCTACCGGCAAAGACGTATCGCCAAGCGATTTAGCGTTCCGGTACGATGCCGTGTAGAAACCGAAAGGGGTGTGGATTTTCTTCCTCCTCCTAACAAGTTAGTCCACTTCCATCTTAGATTGCATCATCACTTACCAACAGGTGAGATTGTAGTCAAGGGCTAACTTGTACAGAATAAAAAAGAAAAAAAAATCGTCATTGATGGAAGATCTTCCTGGCTTAACGCAGATCTACAGCGGGGTTTTATATTTGCTAGAATAGATTACTTACCGATAAATATTTTAATATTTAACGCTAATTTGTATATTCTTTTTAATATATCTAATTGGTCATTTAGTTATTGTATTTCTTGTATCAATTATTTTTTTATATTTAATATAAAAAAATAACAACATACTAAACAACAACAACATACGTGAATAATGGTAATAAAAAACTAAAAATTACAAGTTTTAATTTATTTAATTATAATAAATAGTCCACTAATTTTTCAATTACAAATGTACCTTGAAATCTGAAGGAATTTGCATACAAACGTTCACCCCTTTTTGATTTTATTTTTCTCGTAATTTTTCTCAAAATTTTTCTCGTATTAAGGCATCAAATCGAGCCAAGTCTCATTTGTATGCATTCAATAGTTTCAGCGTGATGCCCGGTAATAAAAAAGACGGACTGTCAGACAGACAGACATAAAATAACAAAAAAGAGCTACTACCCTACTCTTTTCTCACCCTACACCTACCCTATTTTTTTTTTATGGTAAACTGATTGGTTTTTACAAATATGACTTGAAAAATGGTGGATTTTAATTTTTTCTAAAATTTAATTTTCTTACAACCCTTCAGGGGTTGAATTTTAAAAATTCTTGAATCACATTAAATTTCGTATTTTTTTCATGATCTATGGACAATTTTTTAGATTTGTTACTCTAAAAATGGAGGACTTTCTATACAAACTTTCAACCCTTGTTTCACCCCCTTTTGATTTTATTTCCCCTATAAAAAGTATCCTATAACCTTCTCCTTATTATAGTCTCCAACCGAGAAAAAGTTTTATTTGAATTCATTCAGTAGTTTCAGAGTGATACCCAGAGAACTAAACAGACAAAAAATCGAAAAAAAAAATTATTATTATAAAAACATAAAAACCCGACTGCTTAATGAACTGAAAAGAGAAAAGCAAGTAGGTATTACAATATCTGTATAAAGTTCTGACTATTTACGTATTTTAAATATAAGTAAGTAGGTACAGATAATCCCATTCCTGACTTGAATTCTTTCTATTTAGTAAATTTTACTTCGATGGTCCCAATATACTTAATTGGTACGCCTTTTTTGAAAATTTGACACCTTTTTTTATTTACGGGCGCCATTTTGAAACATACACACATACATACGCTCGAAAAACATTACCCTCCTTCTGACGCAGTCGGGTAAAAACAGTTTTAAGTGTAGATGTGAGGTCAGGGGATGTTTTCTTCCCGAATTCAGGGAATTTTAAGGAATTTGGAAAATAGGCATTGGCAACGCTGTTCTTGCGTATGTTCTCTGTGTTAAAATGTGGTCTTGTTTATTGTCTAAGTTCCTTCCGTCAAGTCAACTGTCAAAGCTCAAAAGCAACAGCCACAGATTAATAACACCGGCAGGGTTCCCAACTTAGGGGTTTTCCCCCCAGATTTAGGGGGCAATTAAGTGAAATGGGATTTTTTAGGGGTCTGAAATTTTTAGGGGTATTTTCAGGGATTTTTTGATTCTAATATTTTTACTTCTTATTCTTATTCTTGACCTAGCGACCTATAACGACATATAATACGTTATTCTACAAACACTCAATTTTCATCGAATAAAAAAATTGTTATTCATTGTCAAAACGTATGATTTCAAAAAATCTGAATCTTCAGATAAAGACGTGATATTTTGTCTGTATTAAATATAGACCTTAGAAACATATTACAGCATATTATTTCAAAATAATTATGAATTTTTATTTTTTAGGGGGACAACTCAATAATTAAGGCGATTTTAGGGGTCTTTGACACAAACTTTAGGGATAAATATTTTGGAGAGTTGGTAACACTGAACACCGGACAAGCGTGAAAGCTAGAGGTGAGTCGTACTCGCTAAAACGCGTACTAAGTGTTACGAGTACGAGTACGCCGAGAGACGCGCTCCAAAGACTAGCTCCACGAGTATTTAGAAGTACGAGCCATTAGGACCTATAGAATAGATACGTACTCCTAAATACTCAGTGGCCAGCGATTTTACGTCATATTATCTGATACTAAGCGTACATTAATTTCAAACGAGTATTACGTAGTCATTTGGACTATAACTTGGACTTATAGTGTTATGTACGCAAGGTACAAAAAAATTGAATCCTGAGTTCGATCCCGGGTAACAGAAAATCATTTTTGTCTTTTTATTTTGTTTTTTTCAATTGGTTTCTTCAACTATTTTTGGTTTTTGTAATCCACAAAAAAAAGAAAAAAAATTGCAAACAAAAATATTTCAGTCATTAATTTCTAAATTTCAATTTAATTTTATTATTTAGTTATTTCTTTTAATATTACCTCATGATACTGTCGGGTTACATTAACTTGTTACTTTAGCGGATAAATAATCATACTAAAACAAATAAACATTATGTTTTTAAAATAAGGATTAAAATCAGGGACTCCAAATATTGGAGTATTAAGAGTATTAAGTGTATACTGCGTTAAAAAATCGGTCTTATGTTTGATAAAGTAAAGACAATTTTTCATCGGCAATGGGACGTCACTCACACATTCTTAAACGAACGCGTCCGGGAACGCGTCTCGGCGATGTTTTGTCTGTTGGAGTATGAAGTGTTTATTGCGTTGAAAAACCGGTCTTATGTCAAGACAACAAAGTCTATTTTCTTTCGGCATTGATAGAAGTCTCTCACTCACACATTACTAATCGAACGCGTCTCTGAACACGTCCCGTATTGGTTGGACCGTTAGAGTATTTGCGAGTATTGGACTCGCACTCTGTTGACGTCTTGCGCTCCTCGGTACTCGGTACTTCTAAATACGCTTAATACGTGTATAAGTCCCTGCTCCGTAGAGGTGAGTCGTACTCGCTAAAACGCGTACTGAGTGTTACGAGTACGAGTACGCCGAGAGACGCGCTCCAAAGACTAGCTCCACGAGTATTTAGAAGTACGAGCCATTAGGACCTATAGAATAGATACGTACTCCTAAATACTCAGTGGCCAGCGATTTTACGTCATATTATCTGATACTAAGCGTACATTAATTTCAAACGAGTTTTATGTAGTCATTTGGACTAGTGGTATGTACGCAAGGTACAAAAAAATTGAATCCTGAGTTCGATCCCGGGTAACAGAAAATCATTTTTGTCTTTTTAATTTGTTTTTTTCAATTGGTTTCTTCAACTATTTTTGGTTTTTGTAATCCACAAAAAAAAGAAAAAAAATTGCAAACAAAAATATTTCAGTCGTTAATTTCAAAATTTCAATTTAATTTTATTATTTAGTTATTTCTTTTAATATTACCTCATGATACTGTCGGGTTACATTAACTTGTTACTTTAGCGAATAAATAATCATACTAAAACAAATAAACATTATGTTTTTAAAATAAGGATTAAAATCAGGGACTCCAAATATTGGAGTATTAAGAGTATTAAGTGTATACTGCGTTAAAAAATCGGTCTTATGTTTGATAAAGTAAAGACAATTTTTCATCGGCAATGGGACGTCACTCACACATTCTTAAACGAACGCGTCCGGGAACGCGTCTCGCGATGTTTTGTCTGTTGGAGTATGAAGTGTTTATTGCGTTGAAAAACCGGTCTTATGTCTAGACAACAAAGTCTATTTTCTTTCGGCATTGATAGAAGTCTCTCACTCACACATTACTAATCGAACGCGTCTCTGAACACGTCCCGTATTGGTTGGACCGTTAGAGTATTTGCGAGTATTGGACTCGCACTCTGTTGACGTCTTGCGCTCCTCGGTACTCGGTACTTCTAAATACGCTTAATACGTGTATAAGTCCCTGCTCCGTACTCGTACGCCATACGTCTTCCAACAAACCTAGTGTTAAGACCTGCTCCAGTATATACGCCTCACCTCTACTGCTCCGTACTCGTACGCCATACGTCTTCCAACAAACCTAGTGTTAAGACCTGCTCCAGTATATACGCCTCACCTCTAGTGAAAGCGTCAACAACTGTTGTATTGTATTGTTGTGTGTGTCAATCTCAAACAAAAAGATATTTTGTTGTTCACTGATCAGTGGTTTTTCAAGGTTACTAATGCTATAAAAATAACGGTCTGTAAACTTAATCATACAAAACCTACAAAACGCATTACAAAAAAGAAAAAACAGAAAGTCAAAAAGTATCATTAAGTTTAAAAAAAGCTTTATATTATTGCTAAATACCACGTGAAACATGAAATGTTGCATGAATTCTGTGGAACTTTAGCTATCTAATTACTTCCTAAATCTGTGAGGACAATTGTATTCGTGGCGAAGAAGCAATAATGCAGTGCTGCGTGCCTTTATGCGGAAATATATCAGACAATGTGTCAACATCTGAGAAGACAGGAATTACCTTTCATGGGTGAGTATAATTATTTAATCTCGTGGATTTGATTTTTGCCACCAATCTCAAAGACAACTATACAAATCTTTGTCAGCAAGTCTTTTTCTCAGTTTTTTGACTTTAGAAATCTAAAAGCTACCATAAAGATTACCTATACAAAAGCCTAAACCAGCGAATACTGTTTACTAACAATCCATTGCTTAGCAACTAATGACAGGCAGGTGTTGACTACCTTTTGGGGTCTGTTAAAATTTTATTAACATTAAGTATGTAAGTACATACTGGAAATTACATAAAAATACTTGAAGTTGTTAAATGTGAGGGTTTTTATTTATATATTTATATATCTATATCTGTACTAATGTTCTTCTTCTTCTTCTTTTCTTCCTGGGCCTTATCCGCACTTGGCCACTAAGGTTTGGCCGTTGTACGTAGGTCCCTTCGGTGCTGGTCCCCGCTGGAGTCACTCCAGCCAACCGAGCTCGCTCCAGAAGCTTAGTAGGCCACCCAGGTCGCCGAACGCCTCATGGAGTGTTGCTGGGGATCCAATGTGTGCTGCGCGTTGTTCAGATACACCTCTGCATCTAAGCATAACATGTATCGGGGTTTCCTCTTCCTCCATGCATGCTCTGCAAAGAGGGCTGTCGGTTATACCTAGAACCGAAAGGTGTTTGTTTAGTGAACAGTGTCCAGTCATTAGTTTTAAGTTTTAAGTTTGCACTGTACTAATGTTATTACAGATATAGATTGAAGAGGAAAGATTTGATTGTTTGTGTGTAATGTATAGGCTTGGAAACTACTGCCTCAATTTGAAAAATTCTTATAATGAAACAAAATTATGTTGCTATGTTTCGTTCGTGAGCCGTGATAGCCCAGTGGATATGACCTCTGCCTCCGATTCCGGAGGGTGTGGGTTCGTATCCGGTCCGGGGCATGCACCTCCAACTTTTCAGTTGTGTGCATTTTAAGAAATTAAATATCACGTGTCTCAATCGGTGAAGGAAAACATCGTGAGGAAACCTGCATACCAGAGAATTATCTTCATTCTCTGCGTGTGTGAAGTCTGCCAATCCGCAATGGGCCAGCGTGGTGGACTATTGGCCTAACACCTCTCATTCTGAGAGGAGACTCGAGCTCAGCAGTGAGCCGAATATGGGTTGATGACGACGATGTTTCGTTCAACTACACCTGCATTGAATAAAACTTTTTAATTTAGTAAGGTTACACTACCAATATAAAAGGTACATGCATAGACTTCTAAAATCATTTTCCTTCCTTTTGGCTTTGCAGTAGTCTGGTAAAAAGCAGCAAGCCAAGGGTATTATATTGTTATATTTACCTTCTTCAATTGGTTGATTGAATAAAAATAATTCAAATGTCTAGAACCTGTGCTTTCTATTAACATATAGGACTGTCAGATATTTAATATAAATAAAAAGTATTGTAACTTTTGTTTTAAGCATAATTTGCCATGTTTTAGATCATTGACGGTTAAGTTATATTAAAGACTATAGAATTGAAGTAAAACTTTATTGTTTAAATGTGAAATGGTGATAAAAACACATTTTTAAAATTAACATGTCAACCCTATTTATCATGATTTATGGTTTGCTGACATCGGGTACTCATTGGTTACGGCTACAGTTATAGTGCTATAACTATGACCTTGTGTCTTTCACTGTGTAGTGGTGGTGGATTTTACAAAACGGAGGTCCTGGGTTCAATCCCCGGCTGGGCCAATTGAGATTTTCTTAATTGGTCCAGGTCTGGCTGGTGGGAGGCTTCGGCCGTGGCTAGTTACCACCCTACCAACAAAGACGTACCTCCAAGCGATTTAACTTTCCGGTACGATGACGTGTAGAAACCGAAAGGGGTGTGGATTTTCTTCCTCCTCCTAACAAGTTAGCCCGCTTCCATCTTAGATTGCATCATCACTTACCATCAGGTGAGATTGTAGTCAAGGGCTAACTTGTAGAGAATAAATAAAAAAAAGTGTACTAAGTGACTGAACTAGGTTGGATCCTAGTTATATCCTAATATAATTTCATTGTCTACTCTGTTAGTAGTAGTAGTCTTAGTAATCAAAACACAGCTGAATACCATGTATGTTGATTTAGGTTACCCAGTGAAGGAAATCTCCGCACTGCTTTGCTCAGAGCCCTCGGCGTACAAGACCATCACCTGCCCGACACTGCTGTGGTCTGCTCCCAGCACTTCGTAGATGAAAACTTTCTCAATACAAACAGTAGTGTAAGGGAGATTCACTCTAATGCTGTTCCCTCAACAGTGCAGGTCAGTTTATTATGTTTTTATTTGTGAATAGATCACTAACAATAGTTGTTAATAACAATTTATTTATTTGCTGAAATTGGCAATAACAGATACATCAAATACAATGAATATTGAATATTCTCCAATCAAGATACTTATAGCAGCATTACTCACAAGCCAGCATCTGTGACTAGCAGACCAGGTCAAGCTTCGTTTTGATATAAGTGCACTTATTTTCTATCCCTACTCTACCCTTCTATACCTCTACCCCTACCCTACCCCTACCCTTCTCGAGTTTGAATAATAATAATAATAATATACTTAAACAATACACATCACTATCTAGCCCCAAAGTAAGCAGTAAGTAGCTTGTGTTATAGGTACTGAGATAGTTGATATTATAATATTCATATACATTTATATACTACATGTAAATACTTATATAATGTATAAATACACACAGACACTGGAAAACACCCATGCTCATCAACCGAACATGTCGAACCTACGACCGTGGATGCAGAAAGCAGGGTCACTACCCACTGCGCCAGTTTTAGCGAGACTAACGAACAGCAATTCATTTTTATATAAATAGATATTACGGTATATTTACAGATGTGCATGATATGCCTGGACACTGACAGCAAGCTGTCCCTAATGAGCAAACACAAGTTGGAGGAGGCATACAAACAGCTAACTGGACTGTCTGTGAGTTGACAATCAAATTGTACATTCAAGTACATAATATTATATTTCTCTGTTTTATCAGTCACGTGTGTGTGCAGTTGTTTCAGTTGTGTCGTCGAGCAAACCTGAAGCAAACACTCTGTGTGCTGTGTGCTCAGAGATTGATTAACTTCAGTAGATTTAGAGACTTGAGCTTGAGAGCCCATTCACTGATGACAGACTTAGTTGAACAATGTAAATTAGTGAGTACTTAGTATTAACAATTTCATTTATATTTAAACCTGAAACACATAATTATGTCTTGTTACCTTACTTGAGGAGTTGATTGTTTGGTGTTAACATTGACCTTGTTTCAGAATACTGTACAACACAAAGAATTGATGAACTGCACAACTGCACATCTGAAGTGTAATTTGACACAAACAACATTAGAAGCTAACCATTGCGACTTGTACATAGATCACACTGATGAAGAGGAACTGACAGCAGCAGAGGAATCTGTAGTGGGAGATATTGCAACAGTTGTGGTGAAGAATGAAGGCAGTTCTGACTCCATGTCGTGTGCTGATAACTTGGAATTGGCACAAGAAGATGACAATCACAAAGACAGTTCCAACAGTGGGTGTGCCTCTGATGATGAATACTCTGACAGGAGCATAGAAACAGGAAGTCTGAAGCTAAATGATGTCCCTCCCCCAACTGCAAACTGCGTTAAGCCTTTAGGTATGTAACTAAGTGTTTCCTTTTGTGTAAGAAAACACATCATCTGTAAAGACAAGTATTATCTTTGCAAATACTTTGTACACATTAGAATAGCAAACAAGTTGAGGGTACAATGGAAGAACTGGTCCTATTCTTAGTAAACTATTCAACTAAATCATAATAAAGTGCAAAGTTCCAGAACAATGAACCAAATCCCACATTATTCTTCCACAATAAAAAAAAATTGGCAACTCGTTGAGCTATGTCGGTGACTTTGGTTCTTCTGCAGATCTCCTCATTTCTGATTCGATCACGCAGAGATACTCCTAACATAGCTCGTTCCATCGCCCGCTGTGTGACTCTGAGCCTGAGTTAGCGACCAAGTCTCGGAACCATAGGTCATCACTGGCAACACCCACTATTCGAAGACTTTTGTCTTCAGGCACTGAGGAATTTCGGCCGAAAAGATGTCGTGAAGTTTCCCGAATTATCCCGAAATTGTGTTATTAGTATTACTTTGAAATATGACCATTACTCACCTTTCCCTTCCAGTAAGCGAACAGCCCGTGTTTGGGAGGAAAATAACAATAGTCCAATGGCCGGGGGATCGAACCCTGCATCGCTGGCTCTATCACCGTGCCGAGACTTATATTATTAGGGATCACTTATACTATCACGTTGACGTAAACGCAAATTTATATGGAACTGGCGGACCCGGTCAAGCTTCGCTTTGACTAATGTGCGCTTCTTCCCTACATTTCCCTACTCCAACTCTACCCTACCCTATACATGCTATGTATCAGAGATGGCGCTGTATGTTAAAAAAGATTTTCCCGCTTTTCCGTTGAAATTTTTCCTGAATTTTCTTTGCTATAAACCTCACGGAGCCCGAGCTCTTTCCAACGAATGCAAAACCGTGGAAATCGGTTCGTGCGTTCTGGAGTTATAGCGTCAGGAAGGAAAACCCGACTTATTTTTATATAGTAAAGATTGAAACAGTTGTGCAGTAGTATCACTAGATGGCGCTGTTTCAATTCCTTAGAAATTCGCGTTTACGTTGACGCGATAGTAACAGTATCAAACTGCCACTAGGCCCTCTGGTGTAGTATAAATTAGTATTAAGTATAACATATTGTCATGTATATATATATATATATATACAGAAATTCTGTGTCATTTCTAAACTTTACTTGAATTAGGTAGGCAGTTGAATAATTCCACTTTACAACATGTCTTGCTACCTAGCTCAATAAACGTAACTAAATTATAAATCATATTATTTAAATATAATACATATGTAATCAGCAGTCAAACAATAAAGGCTATTTTCATTTATTTATTTATACTTTATAATTAATTAAAAAATTAAATAGTAAATTATCATCATCATATCAGCCGATGGACGTCCACTGCAGGACATAGGGCTTTTGTAGGGACTTCCAAAACATCACGGTACTGAGCCACCTGCATCCAGCGAATCCCTGCGACTCGCTTGATGTCGTCAGTCCACCTGGTGCGGTCGACCAACACTGCGCTTACTAGTGCGGGGTCGCCATTCCAGCACTTTGGGACCACAACGTCCATCGGTTCTTCGAACTATATGCCCCGCCCATTGCCATTTTAGCTTCGCAACTCGTTGAGCTATGTCGGTGACTTTGGTCCTTCTGCGGAAGTAAATTATAAGAAGAACGTTCTGTTTCAGTCGCTCCACTGTTTGTGAGACTTTCTGCAAGTAACGAGAACAAAATGCAGGCAACTGAAGAATCAGGTGCTATCCAGAAAAGTGAACAAATCCTTGAAACTAACATTGGCAAACTGGACAACCGATCATCTGAGAGCGGCACCAAACCCTACATAGATATAAATAGATTCACAAATTGTGTAGTCCAGTTATGTGATATATTCAAGAAACCCAACAAAGTTGTACTTGGTGATAATCAACGCGTGAGAACCCACACTGCTGGCAAACTTTACTCTTGTGAAATGTGCACCTATAAATGTGCACTAAAAAGTGATTTATTACGGCATATTAAAATCCATACTGATGAGAAGCCATTTTCCTGGGAGTTATGCAACTATAAATGTGCACAAAAAGGTGATTTAATACGGCATATTAAAACCCATACTGGTGAGAAGCCATTTTCCTGTGAGTTATGCAACTATAAATGTGCACAAAGAGGTGATTTAATACGGCATATTAAAACCCATACTGGTGAGAAGCCATTTTCCTGTGAGTTATGCAACTATAAATGTGCACAAAAAGGTGATTTATCACACCACAAGAAAACCCACACTGATGAAAAGCCATTTTCCTGTGAATTATGCAATTACAAATGTGCATATAAAAGTAGTTTATTAAAGCATATTAAAACCCATACGGGTGATAATCCACGCGTGAGAACCCATACTGCTGACAAACTTTACTCTTGTGAAATATGCACCTATAAATGTGCAAAAAAAAGTGCTTTATTAAAGCACAAGATAACTCACACTGGTGAAAAGCCATTTTCCTGTGACATATGCAATTATAAATTTGCACGAAAAAGTGATTTAATACGGCATATTAAAACCCATACTGGTGAGAAGCCATTTTCCTGTGAGTTATGCAACTATAAATGTGCAAAAAAATGTTATTTATCATACCACAAGAAAATCCACACTGGTGAAAAGCCATTTTCCTGTGAAATATGCAATTTCAAATGTGCACATAAAAATAGTTTATTAAGACACAAGAAAACGCACACTGGTGAGAAGCCATTTTCCTGTGAGATATGCAATTACAAATTTGCGCGAAAATTTAATTTATTACAGCATATTAAAACCCATACGGGTGAAAAGACATTTTCCTGTGAGTTATGCAGTTATAAATGTGCACGAAAAAGTCATTTATTACAGCATTTTAAAACCCACACTGGTGTTTTCCTGTGAAATATTTAAATATATACAACTCAAAGGTGACAGACTGACATAGTGATCTATCAACGCAGAGCCCAAACCATTGAACGGATCGGGCCGAAATTCCTCATACAGGTAGATGTTATGACGTAGACATCCGCTAAGAAAGGATTTTGATCAATTCTACCCCCAAGGGAATAAAATAGGGGATGAAAGTTTGTATGAAACTTTGTCAATTTTAAACCAATCGGGCTGAGACTTTGCACGCATAAAGATGATGCATGTAATTTTAATGAAATGAAACATTGATTCTATAGACATGATATAGGTAGGTATGATGACAGTTTTTTAAATTGTATATAAATTAAGAGTATGCTAATAGTAAAGCAATTTTGTAAAAGTAACAGGGTATGTGCGATCATTACTTTCGGAGCTACAGGGATTTAAAGGGTCCGATTTGCGGCGCTGCCGCGGATCCCTGAAAAACGCCCCATACAAAATGGTACGAATTAATGACGTTGTAGGTCATAATGATCGTTTGTATGGGCGGTCAAACGAAATTACTAATATCTTTGTTATTTGTGCGTCTATGTTTATAGATCATATATTAAAAAATGTCACATTTAATGTAAGGAAGCTAAAACTGTATGAATTGTCATCTAATTACGATAAATAAATAAGTTAATACATTTTAAAATTTTATAATCTTTTTTATTTTGCAAATATCCAGACAATCTTTGTTTTTTTATGTATAAGTTAGTTAACATTGACCTTATTTACCCGAATGACTCATAAAAATCAATATATTCAAACCTAGTCATCATCCCCATTGGTCTGGGAAAAAGGCTCATTGAAAACAACCCTTACGTTGTCAGAAAATATAAGAGTTTTAGGTGAATAAAACGGTAGACTTTTGATTTTGTTCGAAGTTCTTTACACGTTAGCCCTTGATTGCAATCTCACCTGATGGTAAGTGATGATGCAGTCTAAGATGGAAGCGGGCTAACTTGTTAGGAGGAGGATGAAATCCACACCCCTTTCGGTTTCTACACGACATCGTACTGGAACGCTTAATCGCTTGGCGTTACGTCTTTGCCGGTAGGGTGGTAACTAGTCACGGCCGACGCCTCCTACCAGCCAGACCTGGACCAATTAAGAAAACCTTTATGGTCCCAGCCGGGGATCGAACCCAGGACCTCCGTTTTGTAAATACCACTGCGCCACGGAGGCCGTCAAAAACAGACAGACAGACAAAAATTTTACTGATTGCATTTTTGGCATCAGTATCGATCACTAATCCCCTTCATCCATCCACTATCACGGCTTCCGAGCATCAACACATCTCACTAAAAATACGTACTTCTATGGTTATGCTACAAATAATATAAGGAACATAAAGTACAAAAATTTAAGGTATTGTATCCCGTATCATTAAAATTAAAAAAATACAAGGGTTTTATTAAAATCTAATTAAGTGAATAAATCTCACTAGATAAAAATAAATTAATAAAATTAAAATCCAAGTTTTTGAGTTATATCTAAATGGCGCCCATAAAGCAACTGACTATGACATGACAATTGACAGCAAACGTCAGATCGACTACTGCATGGAAAACGTCATCAAACCCCCATTATTACCCTTATTAGTGTTGTATTTATTGGGCGAGAATGCATATTATTTCGAAAGAATTAAAGTAAATTCGTAGATTTGTATTATCATAAATAATGTTATCTTGTTAAGCGAGGATTATCAAAAGTAATGGTACAGATAACACAACGATTTAAAGCCATTACCGCCGAACCTGAGGTATCAACTATCACAACACAACAAACTACCCCCGTTTTTAGAAATTCGGATGCACAGTGGAAAGGCTACCAATATATAAAAAGTATTCTGCCGTGTGCCACCAACCTTTGCCACCAACAAACAACATTAGAACAGCTGCTGTTGTGTCTTTGGTTGTGAGTGTTGTCTATGTTTATGTGTTCGTGTTTCCATTAATCTGTGCTGTGGTGTTGTGATACCTCCTTTGACACCTAAATGATACCTCGGTGTGGCTGTGTCAAAATTTCGCAATTGAGCTGCAGTGTTGCCAATTTAGCGACTTAGTCGCTAGAACCTATGACTATAAAGACTATGGACCTGTTTCGCACCCAAATTCACCAACAAAAAAGTCTGTCGTTTTTTGAGGGGGACGAGGTAAACTCAGAACATCGAAAATATTTTACACCATTAAATATATTCTGTGTCCAACACAACACACAAGTATAAATTTCACTCGCAATAAACATCGATTCTATAGCAACAGTTTTTATAAACGCGTTAGATCATTGATTTTTGATCTTTGCCAGAAGGGTTAGCGAGGCAGGTCCTGTTATTAATGGTCGCAGGCTAGTACTGACGACTTTTGCTTATGTCTTAGCGACTAAAATAAATTTTTGACGTCAAAAATTATTTGGCGATATATCTGGCGATTTTTGGAGAACAAATTTAAACAGACTTAGCTTTAGATATTTCAATAAATAAATTGATATTAAAAATTTTTCAAGGTAAATTGTGATTAAAACAACAACTTCATGCGATTGTTACTATAATGATGATATTCATCATCATCATCATCATTATCAGCCGATGGACGTCAAGGTGGCTTATTATACTCGGTCTTCTGTATAACCTGCCGCAGCGTATGGATGTGGTCTTGTTCGGGAGGCTGGAAGTCGTCAAACCTACGGGTGAGGCAATTCGTGATGACTCTCGAGAACGAGATGATATAATTATTTATATATTAAAGTTTTCCTCAAATCCCGGGGAAATCATGGATTTTTCCGGTATAAAAAGTAGCCTATGTATTAATCCAGAGTAAAATCTATTTTTATTCCAAGTTTCAGCCAAATCGCTTCAGTAGCCGCAGCGTAAATGAGGAACAAACATACTTACACACACACACACACAAACTTTCGCCTTATTAGTGTGATTTAGGTACTTATTTTTTATAATCCAATTATTTATAATTTTTTGCACGTTTCCTAATATTTCACACCGCCTTCTGTCCCCGATAAAATTATAGGTATTCTTCTCCACAAAATCGTGGATCCGCTCCTGGTGGAGTTTGTTTTAGCGAGTTTTGATTAAGATTTGGACTCGGAATTTTTGGAGTTGGCAACACTGATTCCAGGGTGTAATCAGTCTGTACATTACGACCTCAGTACAAATTGCATATGCCTCCTTAATTCACTATTTGCTCAATAGATGGCGCTTTAAGGCACTTTGACCAGCAGTATTCTGAGGTAATCTTAAGCCAGGTATTAAAAAAAAATTATAACCTTGTGCGGCTTGTGACATTTTGTTTAATTTTGTAGACGAATTTATTTATTCTGCTTTCTTCATGGTGTTTTTTTGCATTGATCTTTCCCGACGACTTGGCTTTTTTCATGGATTTTGGTGACTGTTATAAATCGTTTTGACCTGTGCTTTACTTTGGATTCCGAGAACTCTGTTATATATGTCTTGTCTTGAGATTTAGTAGAGTTCTTTTTTTATTTTTTCGTGCAGATTTTTTATATTTAATTGGTGTAAGTCAACAAATATATTGTTAAGCGGTACCACTAGAAGTTTTGACGAAGATGACTCTATTCAATATGTTCACAAAAGGAGAAACAATAAATAATTATATGTGTCCCATTTGTGTTTTATTATTTGTATCCGAATTTCTAAATAAAATAATCATAGAATTAAAGAACAGTTAAAACTAGTAGGTAAACATTATATTTATGCCCCTATAGATTATAGGTATATCCGTATATATACGTAAATCGACGTTCATTTTATACCTAGGGGTATTTATTATAATTGGTGTAGTTCTCTATCTGCTCACATGATGGCGCTAAGCGGAGATGGCATCTGAGGACTCTATACCCTACATTCAATGTACTCTATGACTGATTCCAAGGCTGTGGCTTGGCCTATAGTGATCTGTGGCTTGGCTTCATTTGACCACAGATCACTATAGACATTTGACGAATAACGTTTGACGTTTGTGGTGTGAAAAAAAGTGAACATCGATACGGAGTGATTATTGATTTTGTTTCTAATTTCTATTCTATATCTAAAAATTACCAAACAGCGGCAGCAGCAGAGCTCAAAGATCATAACTATTGAGCTTGAACATGCGGTGTTGCGTGCCTTTCTGCAAGAATACTGCAGACAATGTGCGCACTGCAGGGGGCACAGGCAAGGACGAGATTACTTTTCACGGGTGAGTAAACTGTTTGAGTTTTCTCGTAGCGTGCGTCTCTTCACTCGTCACATAGCTACACTCGAACTGCAATTGTCGTTCACAATAGTGTACCTTCCGGCTCAGGTGACATCTGGTGTCGGCTAGATGTCGCCCTACCGATGTAGCTGTTTCCTGCCATTTACAATCTAACATAACCTTTTAGAGCACCCGCTCACTTACAACTTTTAGTTGGCCGATATGGGTGATAGCTATTTGTGGGTTATTAGCAGAGATGTAACGGAGCTTCCATTCCGGTTCCGTTAAGTCGGAACTTCCGATTATTATTACACTTTCGGTTTCGACTTCGGTTCTGATACTTTTGTATCCGATGTTAATCGGAGGTCGAACAAAACAAAGAAATGTATGTTAAATGAGTACAATAAAGAAAAACGTATAAGTATTAGTGATGATCCGTTATTGTGGTGGAAAGTAAATGGAAATACAAAATTCCAGCCCCTACAATCAATTGCCCGGCAATATTTGTCATGTCCACCGGGCTCGGTAGCTAGCGAACAACTTTTTAGTGGTGCTGGCCTAATTTACGACTCTTTAAGAAATAGATTGGATGGAGACAAAGCATCAAAGCTTTTGTTCATAAAGTACAATACATTACTTTTGGAGTCCATTTTGATTTAATTTGTTTTAGCTTATGTTCATTTATTGTAATGTAACCAAATGTAACACGCTACTTTGGGTTTTAATATTAATTAAACTTTAAATTCATTAATTTTATCTTTTGTTTATTTGGAATTATGCCAATTTTCTTTCACAGTTGTTTTTTGTTTTATAATAAAAAAACTACCTCCGTTACATCCCTGGTTATTAGTTACGTAGCAAATGATTGGTAAATAGGCTACTGAAGGTTAATGCGTGTCTCTGTCAGGAATCTAATAATAAACCAAGTAGATGAACTAACTATTATTTATTAACACACCAAATAATATATAAAATTGAGATACGTAAAATGCCTTAACTTAGCGGACTGATTATAATGAATAAACTAGAACACGAGCGTTGGTAAAGACGAGTTAGGAACGACTGCCTTAACTTAACATCAAAGCGAAAGTTCTTACAGAAAATGTTTACATAGCAGTTTGCGTGCTTAGGGTTCACTGCAAACGGTATTTATAATTGAGTATAAGGCACGCTACAGCCGACTTAATCGGGCGAATAGAACAGGTATAGTGGTGTATGACAGCCCACTCATCTGTCCAACTAAATCACGTAAATCACGTAACTGTGGATCCTAATTTCCGCCCGCGGATTGTCTGTGCGGCTTCTTCGGAAGTTCACACTCTCCAAAGGTCACGCGTGAATATAATGACCATTTCATTAAAGTTGTATGTGAAATAATCTTATTGGTTGAAATCATCATTAAACAAGCTAATTTTTAATAATAAATGTAATTGGGTTTGCAAAATAACATATTTTTAATAAATAATTGAAACCAGAACAATCAATGGTTGCCCAATTATCTTTGAAATATTTACCATTATTTCTAGCTTTTTTTTTTGGTTTTTTTACTTTTTTACACATTATTTTCTATAACAAAGAATAAAACACTCATAAAAGGCAAGAGTGCTTAGGCACTTTTTATTTTTCATTTTATTAGGACACACGCACACATAAATAATTAAACATATATTAACAAGATCAAAAATACTATGGTATAATTGTAAACCTACTTATAGGTAGTCTGAACTTGATTTTTACGAAATCCATTAAATATCACTTAAAAGATATACATTGCTCAAGCTCGAGTCTCCTCTCAGAATGAGATTAGGCCAATAGTCCACCACGCTGGCCCAGAACGGATTGGCAGACTTCACACTCGCAGAGAATTAAGAAAATTCTCAGGTATGCAGGTTTACTCACAATGTTTTTCCTTCACCATTTGAGACACATGATAATTAATTTCTTAAAATGCACACAACTGAAAACTATCACAACACCTTAACCAACACAAACTTGCTTATTTCATTGGTTGGTTTTTTTTTTCTTTTTTATTTAAAAAAAAAGCGTAAAGCGGTATCACTGAGGAGTGTTGGTTCGATCCCCGCCCACTGGTACCCACTCTTAGTACAGTCTTACCCAACTAGTTGGAGGGGAATGGACATTAGTCATATTTAAAAAAATATAATACGGCAAGTATTCTTTTTAAAAAACAATTATATTACACACCATTAAAAATCCATTTGTCCATCCTTTGCCCTTCATCTATCACAGGGCATTTGAATGTTCAAAGGGCTTCATAGTTAGGAACTTCCTCATAATGCCTTGATGCTACAGTCCAGCAAAAGTTTCTTAAGGAATTGGTTGAAGTTTATTGAAAGACCATTGACTGAAACAACAGTTGGAACCATAACAGTTTTATCATTATAAGCCTATACTTCTACATTCTGTGTTGGACTATATCCAACACAGAATGTAGAAGTATAGGCTTTATAGTGTTATGTGTATATGTTAAGTGTTATGTAAGAACTTTTAAGTTCTAAGATCGAAGAGCAGTGATTCCCAAAGTGCTCTATATCGACCCCTAGGGGTCTGTTGGATATATCGAAGGACCGTAATATTATATTATGTGGCTGGTTCAGGGGTTGCGTTCTATACCTATAGTTGTGATGAAATCTGCAATTACCAATAATTGACTCACCCAGTTGACCGGCAGAAAAATTCAATATTATAGGTTCAATATTACCAATTGCAGAAATCAAAACAACTACAGATTAATAATTATCGAACGGGGTCTATGACAAAATGCAAGGGTCTATGTCAGCAAAAAAAATTTGGGGCCTATAAAATGAGTGTAGTGTGCACTGATGGTACCTATTTTCGCACATCATACTATCTAATATTATCAAAACATGTACATTATTTTAAAAGTACCAATAAAGACAAATATTTATGATATATGTTTACAAAATATTGTACCTAACTTGTTACGACCGCTGTAGTCCAGTAGGTTGCAACGGTTGCATGTTCCAGTGCCCTGCTCTCATCTAACCTTGGACGGCAGAATGTGCTTGTTCAGCGCCCTACATACTTCGTTGCGATGGATTCACGTAGCGATTTACGTAGTTAATTACGCAAATGAGTATCAATATAAAAGAGGAGGATACGCGATGGAAGGCGCTCTTTGATCAATCTCCGATCGAGTGGGACATCTAGTTAGGATTAGGCTCTCTACATTTCAATCTCCGAAATTAGAGTTTTCTAGTTGTTTTAAGTTTTTTTGTAATATTTTATTTAAAATAAATATTAAATAATCAGTCGTTTGCATTCTCAACCCTGCTGCCCCGAAACGTAAGTGGCGCAGTCGGTAGGATAGTCGTTACGAACTTCAGTGGACAACGGCTACATCGAACCTACAGGAGCAGCGGGAGAAGTATCGGAAAATTGATACAGAGAAAACTGCAACTGAAAATGTTTTGGTGAGTACCTAGATCTTACTAGAATTGCTCTCCTATCCTATTTATAGTCTCCTTTTCCTTAAGGTATATTTCCTCGTGTGTGTAATTTTTTTTTTCTTCAAAATTTTTCATCCACGGAATTCACGGACCTCTGGGTCAAGTAGTATTAATAGGATCTCGCAAATTGATGCGAATAGAGACCTAGAGGATAGTTTAGAAAGTAGTGATAGTTTAGAATTGAATAATTCGGTAAATTTAGAAAACACCAGTAGCAAAATGAGTGAAAATTTAGTCGATCAAATTTACAAGGCCTTACGCCTGTTGCCCGAATTTGATGGCAACCCAAATGTACTCACGCGTTTTATACATTTAGGTGACCAATTAGTTACCCAATTTATAAAAGCAGAGGCAGGATTTGAGCTAAGTAACTTAGCTTTAATAAACGGTATTTTAAATAAAATTACTGGAAATGCCGCCCAAACAATAAATTCAAATGGCATCCCAGAAAGCTGGCTCGGGATAAGGAATGCCCTAATTAACAATTTTGCAGATCAGCGAGATGAGACGGCTTTATACAACGATTTAGCTCTGTTAACTCAAAGAAATTTAACTCCTCAAGAATTTTACGAAAAGTGTCAGGGTCTATTTAGCACAATTATGACCTATATAACATTGCATGAAACTTTAGCTACTACTATTGAAGCTAAACGTATACTCTATAAAAAATTAACACTCCAAGCGTTTGTTCGTGGTCTTAAAGAACCTCTAGGCTCACGTATTAGGTGTATGCGACCAGATACCATTGAAAAAGCGCTAGAATACGTTCATGAAGAAAATAATACTCTATACCTATTGCAACGAAACGACCAACTACAAGAACGGAAGGGGAATTTGCAACCCCCGCGACCATTTACCTCATTTCCTCAACTTAACAATATGTCAGGTCCTTCGCAGCCTATCTTTCAGCCACAGCGGCCAACACAATTTTGGAGACCCCAAACGCTTCTCAATCAAGGTCCCACTCGTACGCAACAAATATTTAATTCACCCCCTCCTAACTACATAAAACCTCAAACCAATGCTTTCCGGATGACTCAACATAGGTCCGGTTACAAGCCTCCCAACCACGGCCCTAAGCCAATGAGTGGAGTAAGCCATTTCGCTCCTAAACCATTACCTAGACCCATGACGGGACATGACTGGACTAAATACGGAAATCCACCCCCGTCTAATTATTTCAAGACTCGACAGGAAATGAATGTTAACGAAGTAGATCCTTACGATTATTACAATTATTATCCCGACTATAACTGTGACTATTACGAGCAGACATACTCAGATCCTACTTACGACCCCGCGTACGAACAGTCATGTAGCGATGATAACCCTTATGTGGAAGAATATCAGGAAGAAGTCTCTTCTGAAAACCAGGATTTTCAGATAGCTCTGAAATCCGAAAAGCAAAAATAGAGATTAATGTTCAAACTCAAAGACAACTGCCGTTTATAAAAATAACGAATCCACCCTTGAAATTATTGGTTGACACAGGCGCTAATCAATCATTTATTAGTCCCGCCGCGGTAGAAAGATTTTACTCGGATATTCCGTGTAATTATCAACCTTTTGAGGTCACTAACATCCACGCGACAACTCGGAATAATTATTCTATAACCATTCCATGTTTTTCTGAATTTAACGAACGTTGTAACCTAACTCTATTCATATATAAATTTCACAATTATTTCGACGGGTTGATTGGTTTAGATCTGTTAGAAAAGTTAGAATCGAGTATAGACTTAAAAAATAAAGTTTTAGTAACACGTAATTCTACCAACTCTTTGCGTATGTATAACTCGCGAAATTGTAATCTCTATGAAGATATTATACCGGCTAATACATCCAGATTAATTCGAGTCCCTATTAATTTCCATGACGGTGACGCACTAGTAACAGAACAGACAATATCCAACTGCACTATTCGGGACTGTATTACTAAAATTAAGAATAACCACGGTATTTTAGAGGTCACTAACCCCAGTAGACATGATGTCGTATTCTCTATGGATAGACCAGTTAGTGCGAAACTTTTTAACTTACAGTGCACGGGTACTCAAAAACCTACAGATCGAGCATCTGAAGTACTCTCGCGTCTTCGTACTGACCACCTTAATCCAGAAGAACGAGCAAACTTAAAGTATCTCTGTGCGCAGTACTCTGACGTATTTTATCTCGACGGTGAACCTTCAACTTTCACTAATACAGTGAAACATAGAATTCGCACCACAGATGAATTACCTGTCTATACTAAGACCTGTAGATACCCTTCTGTTCATCGCCAGGAAGTGCAGGAACAAATTTCGAAAATGCTTGCTCAAGGAATAATTCGTCCCTCACAATCAGCTTGGAGCTCCCCAATATGGGTAGTCCCAAAGAGAACTGACGCGTCCGGTAAAGTAAAATGGCGTATGGTCGTTGACTTTAGAAAAGTTAACGAAAAGACAGTAGATGAAGAATACCCCATCCCTAATATTAATGATGTTCTAGATAAGCTCGGTAAATGTCATTATTTCACTACGTTAAATCTTGCCAGTGGATTTTATCAAGTTGAACTGGACCCTGCTGATATTCACAAGTCTAGTTTCAACGTAGAACATAAGAGCTTTGAGTTTTTGCGAATGCCAAAAGGTGTTAAGAATTCGCGTTCCACTTTCCAACGTGTAATGGATAACGTCCTTAAAAATCTCCAAAACGTCATATGCCTAGTATATTTAGATGACATAATAATTTTCAGTGTCTCCTTACAGGAACACATGGTGAATTTAGAGAAAGTCTTCAAAAGACTTAGGGAATCTAACTTCAAGATTCAAATGGATAAGTCGGAATTTCTTAAGTTAGAGACCACTTACTTAGGTCATGTTATAAGTATAGATGGTATCAAACCTAATCCCGACAAAATTACAGCTATCCAGAGTTTCCCCATTCCTAAAACTGCTACCGAGATCAAACGTTTTCTTGGTTTAGTCGGATATTATAGAAAGTTTATTCCAGACTTTGCACGTATAACAAAACCCATGACACAATGCTTAAAAAAAGGATTCAAAATTACCTATAATGACCCTAACTACATTGACTGTTTTGAGAAATGTAAAGTACTACTGAGTAACGACCCTATCTTACAATATCCCGACTTTAACAAGGACTTCATACTAACAACGGACGCATCCAACTTCGCAATAAGCGCTATCCTTTCCCAAGGACCTGTAGGTAACGATAAACCAATAGCCTACGCGTCTAGGACATTAAACTCGAACGAGATTAATTATAGTAAGATCGAAAAAGAATTATTAGCTATCGTTTGGGCTACTAAATACTTCCGTCCATACTTATTTGGAAGAAAGTTTAAAATCGTGACGGATCACAGACCTTTGCAATGGGTCATGAGCCTGACTCTAGACTAATCCGTTGGAGGCTCAAGTTGAGTGAATATAACTTTACTATCGTCTACAAGCAAGGCAAATCGAAGACTAATGTAAATGCTTTGTCCCGTATTGAACTTAACAATGAGACATTTTTAGATGACCAGACCCAACTGACTGTAAATCAAAGTGAGGTTAAGGATTATAACTCTGATCAGCAAGACTTTGAACAAACCCCTATGATATCACAACAAAAGTTAACACCGCGTTATATGCAGGATAATTTACCTGTAAATCTTCCAATTCACATATATACCAAGAAAAAATGGCGCTCAGTAGCCAAATCTCGCCTTAAGAAAGTTCCTAAGAAACCTATCTTCCCACAAGAAAATACTATAGGTGACAATACTACAAGCGACCGAAGAACAAGATGTAACGATTGACTCATTTGACAATGGACCAGGATTAGTTTCCTTCAAATTACGAATAGCGAAAATTATGTCCTATTAAAACGTTATCTCTTTGGAATCTTACTTAAAATTAATATATCAATTCATGTATTCTCATCATACTAAAATCCATAAGTAGTAATTAGAGCTCTTATCGAAGGTAAAGTTTTTCTCATAATCTAGATTACAATAATAACGCATTAAAATAATAATGGTCAAGATTTTAATATCTTGCGTAATAACTAACGTCAATTATATTTATAGTTAACCAGGTCAGTCTAAGTAAGCAGTTTTATGTCACAGTACTCTCAAATACTCAATACCCACGAAAGTCATGAATCAATCGAAATTAATAATAACGTATTCATTTTAATAATAGGTAGTAAATTAAAAAGAAATTAATATAACACCTGATTTTCACTTAAGAGCTAAAGAATTGCAAAAATATCTACGATTTATTCGTGCACCGAGCACCATCCAATATAACATTTTATGTTATCTTATATTATTAGGAAATAAAGATTTAATGTTCTATGCATAAATTACTTGGCATAGAATTTAGGTCTTTTAGTGAAATAATTAAAATAGGTATTTTTTTTATAGATAAGCAGATAGTAGGTAGTAGTATTAAAGTTCTAGCATCCCATTTCAAAAACCAACGACTTCTTTAACATATCCCATGTTCCTAATAGAAACCATAAAACCTTGATTCCAACCTTACCTTCTGTAGCACTCTCTAGCAAAGGTTCTAGGTACATAGAGACAGAATGTCCGAAGATAAATTCAGCATGTGTATCATTCAAGATCCAGCCTACAGATCCAGAACAAGCCTCAAGATTTCAGTCAACCTGCTAATTGACAACAGTAACCCCGTCGCTAGATGTCGAAGCACTGTAGCTTCAGATTTCCTGTTCGTCGAGTCGCAATCCAACAGCTATCCGAAGCTGACACCTTGGACAATGTAATATTAACCCAATCTTGACCAATTGTCTGGATGACCAGCAGAACTGGTGTGAACAGAAATGATGATCACACGATCATAATTATGAAGAAAATGGATCGAAAAATCAGCTCGTTTGAACTTTGAAGTACCACACGATATCCACACGGCATCCAGCAATAACGACCCTAGCCGAGTAAAAATCGATCACAGGTCACTGCCAGCGACCATCTCGGACAGGTCCTGCAATAGTCGCTGTTCTGCGGAGGGAGGTGTTACGACCGCTGTAGTCCAGTAGGTTGCAACGGTTGCATGTTCCAGTGCCCTGCTCTCATCTAACCTTGGACGGCAGAATGTGCTTGTTCAGCGCCCTACATACTTCGTTGCGATGGATTCACGTAGCGATTTACGTAGTTAATTACGCAAATGAGTATCAATATAAAAGAGGAGGATACGCGATGGAAGGCGCTCTTTGATCAATCTCCGATCGAGTGGGACATCTAGTTAGGATTAGGCTCTCTACATTTCAATCTCCGAAATTAGAGTTTTCTAGTTGTTTTAAGTTTTTTTGTAATATTTTATTTAAAATAAATATTAAATAATCAGTCGTTTGCATTCTCAACCCTGCTGCCCCGAAACGTAAGTAACTTGTAGGATACAGAAAATCAATATCAGGTAAGTAGGGGGTCTACCCAACACGCTAAAACATTTAGTTCCCAAAGTGGTCCAGGTCCAAGGGGTCCGCGTGACAAAAAAATGGGGCTTCCCTGTATTTAAGCGGGGTTACATGAAACTTTATGTAGTTTCATACTGATTTGGGCGTTTACTAAATAAAACAAGTGAGAATTTATTGGATCCTTGTTTTTCTTTTTGCCGAGCCTAGATGGAAGCTTTTTTTTTTTTTTTTTTTTTTTTTATTCCTTACAAGTTAGCCCTTGACTACAATCTCACCTGATGGTAAGTGATGATGTAATCTAAGATGGAAGCGGGCTAACTTGTTAGGAGGAGGATGAAAATCCACGCTCCTATCGGTTTCTACAAGACATCGTACCGGAACGTTAAATCGCTTGGCGGTACGTCTTTGTCACAATTAAGAAAACCTCAATAAGCCCAACCGGAGATCAAACCTAGGACCTCCTTCATAAAAATCCACCACATATAACACTGCGCCACGGAGGCGTCAAAAAATCCTTGTGCTATGACTGTAAAGCACAATTAATTATTTAATTCAGCAATCAATTTTAATTAAAAAAAAAAATAAACTAATAATTTTGTTTTTTGGAGCCGTAATGGGAGTTCCCATAGTTAGATATTGCATATTTTTTGAATTATGGGAAATGGTTATGTACCTGCAAGGGGTCCACTGCAACTAGCTAGATTTTGAAAGTGGTCGATGGGAAAATAAAGTTGGAAACCTCTGTCTTAGTCTTCAGAGAGACCAGCAAACTTAAGTATTATATTGTAATTTTCAGTTTCCCCAGTGAAGGCCCTCTGCGTGCAGCCTGGCTCAAAGCCCTCGGCAAACAAGACACTCACCTGCCAGACTCTGCTGTGGTCTGCTCGCAGCACTTCCTGAGTGATGACATCAGAGAGACAGAGGGTGGCTCGAAGCAGATTGCTCCGGGCGCCATTCCTTCAACAGTGCTGGTAATGTTTGCACAATGTTGTCTTATGTATTGTTAGAGTAAATCAATTGATCCATTGATCCATTGGTTAGTCTATGTAGTTTTTATATAGTTCAGTCAATCTGTAATGAAATAAATGCTTATATAATGATAAATTTATTTTGCTATCATCCGCGAAAATTCGGCGAACCCATGCGACAACGTCACCCAGGTCCGACAAAATACTCTCTACGTACGTTTCACCCCGAAACCGGAGCATCCTCAGGAGATGTTGACTCTACAACGTGCAATTGCAAAGTAAAAATAAATGCTTCCCTCGGGATAATTTCAAAAAAAAGTTTGATTTCATATAATGTTAGGGGGACAAGTAAAGATGTTAACTATACATTGGCGGGGTCCTCCCTCCTGCTGTTTTTGAGAAAATCCAAAAAAATTTTGAAACGCGTTTTGTAAAAAATTGTTTAAAGAAAAGTTTTTATGACAAATAAGTTTCTCATTCACAGTACAGCTGAAAAATCATTTTTTAATAACAAAAAAAAACGAAACACCGTTTTTTTGATAATTCAGTTGTTTTTGTTGCTCCAATGACAAAATGTAATTCACATTGTCCTCTACATTTTTTGGTCCAAAAATTTTTCCCTAAAACCCATACATTCAGAGAAAAACGCGTTTCACAAATTTTTTGGATTTTCTCAAAAACAGCAGGAGGACCCCGCCAATCTACAGTTAACAACTTTACATGTCCCCCTAACATTGTATGAAGTCAAACTTTTTGTTGAAATTATCCTGACCATAAATTACAGATTGACTGAACTAATATCCTAGGTTAGTCTATGAGATACTAAAGTATTTTTCAGATAGCATGGGTACGGTGACGTTCACAATATGTACTATTGTGAATCGCGGCAAACTTTCAAGAGTGAAACAAACAGTCACTTTACCCAAGTTATCTGAAAAAAACTTAAGTTTATCTTATATATTTATTTCTAATTGTTTGTAATACTAATCAATAACCATTGATCTGCATAAAAGTGTCTCAGTAGTAAGCTCAAATAATCAGCACATAGTACCAAAGTTTCTAGAGTGGTGACCCAGACTTGATCTGCAGGGTTATTATGTATCTCGGTGTACCATTCAAATAATGAGTCACTAGATCAATCGTTTCATCGTATTTTCGTTTATGCAATAATCTAACATCGTATTTTCAACTAAATGACATAAGTATCTTCATTTTACGTAAAGTGACTAGTGTTTGCACACACTCTGGGTGATCAGTTGATCACTCAGCTTATCACAGTTGGTTGAACACTGTATCTACTTAGTACCTTGTGGTACGTACTGCTGTTGCACCAAAGTGCAACTAACTCCCCCGCTTGTCCGAGGCTTGTATTTATAGACTCATCTATTGACAGTCTAGGCTGTTGACATATATTACAGTGACAGTATTATTAAAGTGGCAGTAGCAATAAGTAAAATTATTTCAACGAAAAACCGTTATTTACGTATTTTCGTTGAAATAATCGTGTTAGATGATCGTTAAAACAAAAACATCGCTGCCATTTGATGTAAAATGACGCAGTCAAGATAATTTCGTTGAAATAACTATGTTAGATAATCACAATTACGAAAATACAATGAATACATTATATTTTATTATAATGTATGTATTACATATACATACATTATAACCTTAAGATGCCAATGATGTGGACAGTTGAGATAAGTTAATTCTGAATGACTCTGTGGTGCAATAGTATGCGCGGTGGATTTACGAGACTTAAGTCCTGGGTTCGATCCCCGGCTGGGCCAATTGAGGTTTTCTTAATTGGTCCAGGTCTGGCTGGTGAGGCTTCGGCTCAATTATCGGCTTAATTATTAATTACACTTTCAATCAAGTCATCAATATTCTTTTTCAGTGCGCTTTCATTTGAGACCCCACTCGAGTGTATTTGCAGACATTCGGTTGTTCTTCCCCACTTTCACTCCCCACAACTTTTAAACGGCTCAACCGATTTTCATCAAACATATCTAAGAACACTCGCCAGTAAGTCACCTTTAATAAAAAAAAAAAAACCAAATTGAAATCGCTTTAATCGCAGATTGACAGACAGACAGACAGACACGTCAAACTTATAACACCCCTTTTTTTGCGTCGGGGTTAAAAGTCCAGAAAAAGGTAAAGAAAAAGGGGGCCTGATAGGATTAATTCGGCCCTTTATGACCACAACTAACTACTAGTGTATCTGCAGGTCTGCACAATGTGTCTGGACAGTGACAGCAAGCAGTTGCTGATGAGCAAATACAAGTTGGATGTCGCGTATCAACAGTTAGTTGGTCTTCCTGTAAGTTGGTCACTTTGATTAAAACCAATATGTATACAGGGTGCTCGGGAGCATTTTCCATAACTCATTTTATATTTTTTATATAAAATTAATTAAAAATGTCTAAGGAACTTGTGTTCTAAAATGAATATTTTCGGGGTAAAAAATATTTCTTTTTTAAATAGATCTTAAATTGTGTCCCTTATATTATGACTTAGCCACACTTATTCATTGATAAATATCATGAAGTAGCTTACTAGTGAAGTGCGGAGTGTCGGTTGCAATATCTCGTCGGTCTTACCGCTACAATTATTTATTTTAAAATGTATTATATTTTAAAATGTATTATTATTTATTTTAAATTTAAAGTATAGATAAATTTGTGTTACATGGATAGTCCGAATTATTTGAATTACTTTGTATGAAAACAAAATTAAAAAAAAAAAATATTAGGTATACAGTTCGGCTCCTTTAAGTGGACTTGTCAACACCTTGAAGTTATGGGAAATACACCCGAGCACCCTGTATATTATATAATAATATTAATAACAAAGCCTTTATTTGCTGAATTATTTACATTGCATTATGACAATACATCATTGACACTGATTCTTCTTTCTTCAGCTTACCCTCAGGCATAGGCCTCCTCCAAACACTGCCATAATCCTCTGTCCCTTGCTTTCCTTTTCCAAATGCCTCTGCTGTCTTTCTGTCATCCTCCTATCTTAAGCAAGGGCTTCCTCTTCCTCTTTCTTGTCCTAAGATACCACTTAATCACTTCCCTGGTCCATCCTTTATCTCTTTTGATGTGTACACAGGGTGCTTGGGAGTTCCCATTACTCTAGGTTTGTATTCTTTAACAAAAATTAATTCGAAATGTTCTTGTAACGTGTGTCATAAAATTAATATTTTCGGAGTAAATAATATTTCTTTTGTAAATGGATCTTTAATTATGTCCCATATAAGCATCCTTATAATTATAATAATAATAATAATAATAATTTTTCTTTATTAAGGATAAAAATCCACATACAAAAGTATAATAATTTAAATATACGTCGTAAATTAAACTAAAATATTAAAATGACACGGTATGATATCTTATAATTAATGAAAAATAAAAATAATTCGTAATAAAATTGCACGTCATCTTATAACTAATTTTACCTACTTTTTATTTGCGTCCCGGTGAACATGTCGCCAATGGTCAAATATCGGGCCAGACATGTGCTCACCGATGACCTTGAGGATGACGTTGTTTGTTTGTCTGAGTCTTTCCCAGAAAGAGGCTATGCGATTTCGTATAATCGCAAAAAAGTCGGGAACCTTCGCCTCAGCAAACATGCTCGACGCACTGCAGTACCTTGGGAGTCGCATTAGGATGCGGTATGCATCATTATATTGCACCCTAATGGTGCTCATGGATGATCTTTTGTATTTCGTCCATAGTTGACATGTATAAAAACATTGGCAATATGCACGAAATAGCGTTAATTTCACGTCCACACTACATTTGGAAAATCTACGAGCAAGCATGTTGCACCGAACCGAAAGCGCCCTTCTCTCTCTTTCTATGTCTAAGTCATCCTCAAGATCACCCGTGAGGACATGACCAAAATTATGACGTAGCCAAATTTTAAAATGCAAGAATACTGAATAGTCGGACTTATTTGGATTACTTTGTATGGAAACATGAAAGTTTAAAAAAAATATTAGTTAGCAGTTGGCTCCTATAACTGGATTTGTCAACACCTTGAAGTTACGGCAAATACTCCCGAGCACCCTGTATATAAGATAGAAATTCACAAATCTATGTACTCTATACTAATATATAAAGCTTGATTGAACGCGCTAATCTCAGGAACTACTGGTCCGATTTGAAATATTCTTTCAATTCTAAATAGTCCATTTATCAAGGAAGGCTATAGGCTATTATCCCCGTTTTCCTAAGGGAATGGGAAACACGCGGGTAAAACCGCTCGGCGTCAGCTAGTAATTAATATACTATCTTAATCTAACTTATTTCGTGGTTGTTCATTATGAATATTATTTAAACGGGTACATACATAAAAAGACAAGATTTTTATTGTATTTTTTTTTATTATGCGTTTCGCGGCGCCCATAATAACAAAAGCGATGTCGTGAGTGTGGTTTGCCTAAACAGCCAAAAACGCGAGGTTGTTGAAAAAAGAAAAAGAACAAGAAAGAGGGTAGATCGATTCTGCCCCTAACAGCTGTCAACTTCGCATCTTGCAACTTCAGTCCCGTAGTGACCACGATCCATGCAACTGGGTCGAAATATCGACATTAAAAATCTTGTCTTTTTATCGTAGTATGTACCCGTTTAAAATAATCTATACTAATATTATAAAGCTGAAGAGTTTGTTTGTTTGATTGATTGAACGCGCTAATCTCAGGAACTACTGGTACGATTTGAAAAATTCTTTCAGTGTTAGATAGCTCATTTATCGAGGAAGGCTATAGGATATATATTATCCCTTTATTCCTACGGGAACAAGAACTACGCGGGTGAAACCGCGCGGCATCAGCTATTTATATAAATCAGTTAATTTAACTGGCAGTATACAGGATGCTCACAGTGCAGTTGTTACAGTTGTGTGCTCTGGGGAGCCTGAAGCAAACAGTTTGCGTGCAGTGTGCGCACAGACTGACAAACGTCACCAGGCTTAGAGATGACAGCTTGAGGACCCGCTCGCTGATGATGGACTTGCTTGAGAAACATGAAGTTGTAAGTACTTGATACATCTATCTATACTAATATTCACACACACACACGAGTCACACAGCGGTCGATGGAACGAGCTATGTTAGGAGTATCTCTGCGTGATCGAATCAGAAATGAGGAGATCCGCAGAAGAACCAAAGTCACCGACATAGCTCAACGAGTTGCGAAGCTGAAGTGGCAATGGGCGGGGCACATAGTGCGAAGAGCCGATGGACGTTGGGGTCCCAAAGTGCTGGAATGGCGACCCCGCACTAGTAAGCGCAGTGTTGGCCGACCCCCCACCAGGTGGACTGACGACATCAAGCGAGTCGCAGGGATTCGCTGGATGCAGGTGGCTCAGTATCGTGATGTTTGGGAGTCCCTACAAGAGGCCTATGTCCTGCAGTAGACGTCCGTCGGCTGATATGATGATGATGATGATACTAATATTATAAAACTGAATAGCCGTGATAGCCCAGTGGATGTGACCTCTGCCTCTGGAGGGTGTGGGTTCGAATCTGGTCCGGGGCATGCACCTCCCAACTTTTCAGTTGTGTGCATTTTAAGAAATTAAATATCACGTGTCTCAAACGGTGAAGGAAAACATCGTGAGGAAACCTGCAAACCAGAGAATTTTCTTAGTTTTCTACGTGTGTGAAGTCTGCCAATCCGCATTGGGCTAGCGTGGTGGCCTAATGGCCTAATCTCTCTCATTCTGAGAGGAGACTCGAGCTCAGCAGTGAGCCGAATATGGGTTGATGAAGAGTTTGTTTGGTTGAACGCGATAATCTCAGGAACTACTGGCCGATTTGAAAAATTATTATAGCTCATTTGCCGAGGAAGGCTGTAGGATATATATTATCCCCGTATTCCTACGGGAACGGGAACCACGCGTGTGAAACCGCGCGGCGTCAGTTAGTTATGACAAAACTTAACATTTGAAAAGTGTTTGTAAATTAAGCCTAATTAAAACAAATGAATTTTGAATTCTTGAATTTTTTCAATTCTCTTTATTTATTAACCCAAGATCCCCAAGACTGTGATGGACCTGCCAATGCATAGCTTTCAATTCAATTCAATTCTTCTTAATGGAAATGCATAGCTTTAAGCAATGTGTTAAAAAACATTTACTTAGTCGAGGTTACTACAACATTGTTGAGTTCCTTAATGATAAAAGCGCTTGGAGGCCATTGGATCAGCTTCCACCTTCACACAGGAAGAAAAACTATAAGAAATTGTAATTGTTATCAATTGTAAATTATAATACTGTATGATTTTTTAAAAAGAGCAACTGTTGAGTTTCTTGCCGGTATCTTCTCAGCAGAACCTGCCTTCCGAACCGGTGGTAGAATCTTTACAAATAGTCAACTGACGTGTCAAAAGTGCTTGTAAACTGAGCCTACTTGAAATAAATGATTTTTGATTTTGATTTTAATTTTTTGATTAACTCATCCATGCAATATTTGAATACAGTAAAAGCTCATTATTCGCGGGGGATACGTTCTCTAAATGTGTCGCGAATACAGAATGAATATGGAATGGTATTTTGTATGGGATTCTATGGGATACGTTCTTGGATGACAAAATAAAAAACAAATGTATAAAGAAAAAACAATTAATTGATTAACAATTATCTTCAGTCTTAAGACAATGGTTTGAAGAATTCTGAATTGTTTTCTTGCTTGACATTTTTTATAAGCTTCTATTTTTTTTTTTAAAGAATATTTGCCGTATTTTTTATAATATGATCAATATTCCTATTCCCCTCCAACTAGTCGGGAAAGACTGTGCTAGGAGTGAGTACGACAATAGACCAATGGGGCGAGGATCGAACCACCACCCCTCGGTGACGTGTCCAACCGCTCTTACCGTTGAGCTATTGAGGTTCTAATTCAGAGTGATTTTAAGCAGTGGCATTCTTAAACCATCCCATTAAAGTTTAAATTTGCAGATTTTACGTCAGTTTCGTCAGTCAGATCCTCGAATAACGAAATATTTAGCCGCGAATATAGCAATTGGGACGTAATTTTTTATATTTATAGTGAAAACGTGAATAAAGGAAGCGTGAATAAAGAGCTTTTACTGTATTTATGTCTTACTAGCTGACGCCGCGCGGTATTACCCGCGTGGTTCCCGTTCCCGTAGGAATACAGAGATAATATATAGCCTATAGCCTCCCTCGATAAATGGGCTATCTAACACAGAAAGAATTTTTCAAATCGGACCAGTAGTTCCTGAGATTAGCGCGTTCAATCAAACAAACAAACTCTTCAGCTTTATAATATTAGTATACTAGCTGACGCCGCGCGGTATTACCCGCGTGGTTCCCGTTCCCGTAGGAATACAGAGATAATATATAGCCTATAGCCTCCCTCGATAAATGGGCTATCTAACACAGAAAGAATTTTTCAAATCGGACCAGTAGTTCCTGAGATTAGCGCGTTCAATCAAACAAACAAACTCTTCAGTTTTATAATATTAGCATACTTCATGTCACTTGTTTCAGATAACGAACCGACATATACAAATAATAAACCGAGAGAAAAATCTTCTTAAAAGCAAGTTAGTGATTAAATCCCTCGGACCAGACCACTTTGACTTGCACATAGTAGAGAACGATGTAGACCACCAGACAAAAGTACACAGCGCTTACGATACAACTGTAGTGAAAACTGAAGATTTTGACCCTACGGCTGCAGATGGAGAGGTGGAGGTGAAGAATGAATATGACGATGAATTTGTCGTATCTCATGGACAGGAACCAGCGTGTGAAGGCATCAAGTTGGAAACAAAGATGGAGGATGACAGTGACTCCTCCAATCCACACCTGGTTGAAACTTACAGTGAGTGATCATTTTAAGCTTATTTCGTGGTTGCTCATTATGAATATTATTTAAACGGATATGTGAAACAAAATGATATTTTGGTAGTTCCTTATAAAACTTTATTCCGCCTTTCCTCAATTACAAATTAAATAATAATATATCTAGTTACTAGCGGACGCCCGCGACTTCGTCCGCGTAAAATTCGATGTCAACTTTACTACTACCCCTACCTCTACCCTACCCCTATCCCTAAACCCTACCCAACCCCTACCCTACCCCAAACCTACCTCTACCCAACCCCTACCTGACCTATACTCTATCTCCATCCTACCCCTACCCTCCCCGTACCCTATCCCTTTCCTACCCCTATCCCAGCCGTACCCCTATCTCACACCTATCCTACCCCTACTCTACCACTTTCCTATCCTACCCGTAGCTCTACCCTACCCCTACCCTACCCCTACCCTTACCCTACCCCGCCCCTACCCTTACCCTACCCCTACGCTAAAGAAGGTAGATCGTTTCTGCCCTTAAGAGCTGTCAACTTCGCATCTCGCAAACTTCAGTCTCATCGTGACCACGATCCATGCAACTGGGTTGAAATGTCGATATTAAAAATTACGTCGTTTTATCGTGGTATGTACCCGTTTAAATAATATTCATAATTACAGTAAGTGACTGGCGATTTGATATTATAATTTTATATTACACCCAACCTACCCCTACCCTTACCTTATCAGCCTATACGTCCACAGCTGGACATAGGCCTCTTGCATGGACCTCCAAGCACAACGATTTCGAGCCGCCAGCATCCAGCGGCTCCCTGCAACCCGCTTGATATCCTCCACCTAGTGGGGGGTGGTGGGTGACCTTGGGAACCCAACGTCCATCGGCTCTTCGAACTATGTGGCCTACATTGCCATTTCTGCTTCGCGACTCGCTGAGCTATGTCAGTGACTTTCGTCTGCGGATCTCTTCATTACTGACTCGATCACGCAGAGAAACTCCTCGTTCCATCGCCCGCTGAGTGACTTTGAGCCTTCTAATGAGGCCCATAGTCAGCGACCAAGTCTCGGATCCGTAGGTCATCACTGGGAACACGCACTGTTCGAAGAATTTCGTCTTCAAGCACTGAGGAATTTCGAACGAAAAGATGTCGCTGCTGCAGGTTATACAGAATACCCTTACCCTACTCCTACCCACCACTAACCTACCCCTGACCTACTCCTACCCTACCCCTACCCTAAGTATCTTATGTCCGTCTCCTGATTCTACGCTACCTCTCCATCCAATTGTCAGCCAAATTGGTTCAGCTGATCGTGAGTTATGAGTTGTGCACTTGGATTATTTATTTGTTATTTATTTAAATATAAATATATTTTTTTTAACATTTCTTAACTTAACAGTGTGACATAAACTCGATTGAGTTTTTCCGCACATCGACAATCGTCTTCAGCACTCGGAGTTCGCAAACAATAAACAACATATAAAACAACAGCTTACCCAACAACGAGAATGGTGACCCCGCACTAGTAAGCGCAGTGTTGGCCGACCCCCCACCAGGTGGACTGACGGCATCAAGCGAGTCGCAGGGATTCGCTGGATGCAGGTGGCTCAGTATCGTGATGTTTGGAAGTCCCTACAAAAGGCCTATGTCCTGCAGTGGACGTCCATCGGCTGATATGATGATGACACAACATCATCATCATTATCAACATATTCGGCTCACTTCTGAGCTCGAGCATGAGAGCTCAGAATGAGAGGGGTTAGACCACCACGCTGGCCCAATGCGGATTGGCAGACGTCACACACGCAGAAAATTAAGAAAAATTTCTGGTATGCAGGTTTCCTCACATTGTTTTCCTTCACCGTTTGAGACACGTGATATTTAATCTCTTAAAATACACACAACTGCAAAGTTGGAGGTGCATGCCCCGGACCGGATTCGAACCCACATCCTCCGAAATCGGAGGCAGAGGTCATACCTACGGGGCTATCACGGCTCTCAGCATACTCAACACACATAAAATATAATACAAAACGGACGCATACCCGAAAAATAAATTAAATTTATCAAGTGAGGGTATGTGCGCGAATTGGATAAATACTACATGTTATAGAGGTTGCTCCGTCTCTGTACCTGGTTAAGATCAGATATTCTTTTTTTTATATTGTTTACAAGTTAGCCCTTGACTACAATCTCACCTGATGGTAAGTGATGATGTAGTCTTAGATGGAAGCGGGCTAACTTGTAAACCCGCTCTTTCGGTTTCTACTCCTCCCAGCCAAAGTCACAGCCACAGGCCTTATCGCAAACCGCCGCCCAGAGGCCGGCTTATAATAAATTAATTAATTAAACAAATAAAAAAACCCGACTGCATAAATGATACAAAAACTGAAAAGAAAAAAAACAAGCTCAATCCAGAAGTGTAGAAAGCAATTAGAAAACAGTCTGGACTTTAGATATTGAATAGAATGATTTTCGTCTACATTTTTTAATAGGTCCCGACTGTTTTCTAATTGCTTTCTACACTTCTGGATTGAGCTTGTTTTTTTTCTTTTCAGTTTTTGTATCATTTATGCAGTCGGGTTTTTTTATTTGTTTAATGAATTAATTTATTTCACACTTTTTAGTTAAGATAGATGGTGAATTTTGGACTTATTTGTTACGTTTGTTACATGTTACAAAGTACGATAATGTATACGTCCAACCGTAGTTAAGTAAATATAAATATCTACGGAACCCTCGGTGGGTGAATCCCACTCGCACTTGTCCGATTTTTATAATCAATATAAAATTTAGTCTATTTTAGGTGTTCTAAAACTTCACTTTATAAACTTCGCACCCATAGTCACGTATATTGTTAGATAATAATTAATAAATAACGTTTTTCTTATTGTAGTTTTTTTTAACATGGCCATGATATACCATTTTGAAATCCTCTCAAAGAGCCCTTGAATTTGATACCCATGTTGCAATATTCAAAAAAAAAATTTTTTTTTCACCGCGAGTCTATAGCGTCTCACAGTCGTCTTGTTGGTATTTTTTAAATTTCACCTATCTAAGAACACTTGGGTTATTAAGATTAATCTAACGATATCTTAATTACGAAAATCGTCCAGCGGTTTGGAAGATATGAGGTAATAAAGAATATTACATACATACATACATACATACATACATACATACAAGATACGCGCGAAAAACATAACCCTTCTTGCAGTCGGGTAAAAAAGGCCGGGGTGCAATTAAACGCGCGGTGGAGGGCCGCACGTTTTTTATAAGTACTTAGGTGAAATACCCAGCCGAAGTCACGGTCGGATGCCCTATCACAAACCCCCGGGCTAAAGCCGGTGTACAATTAGGGACGCGCGTTTTATATAAGTACTTATACTAAAGCCATACTCAAAGAGTACTGTTTACTAACAAACAAATTAAAAATGAGGGTATAGATCGCTAGTTATTTCACACCTAATAATGATTATTTTTAACTTGGTCTTAAATACTGTCGTATCGTATCGTACTGCAGCTTTTAGGGGCTCATTCACGTACTCCGCCACTAAATGCTGGAATAATATCCCTCCGCCTATAAAGAACCTTAAGAGTAAGTTTACATTTAAGAAGAAATTAAAAAGATATTTGCTTAGCAAACAGGAGGAATTACAGGATTATGTGGCGGAGTTTTCACTTCTTTAGTGAATGAAATTTCCTAGTAATCTTCATAGATTTCGTTATTTAGGTACATACTACAGTAGTTTTGTAAACTAGTTAATGCAAAAAAAATATTTTCTTTTTTCTTTTTGTTTTTATTTTTATTTTATTTCCTCATTTCATGTTTCAATTATTATACTCGTAGATTGTTAGATATAAGGCTTATCATTATTGTGTATGTGTGTGTGTGTTTTATTTATACCTTTTAATTTTATATTGTTGCTTAATTTGTTGAAACACTTTTATTTGTTTAGCGTAATCCTATTATTTAGCATATTAATTCAAGGTTGTTTGTTTTTAATTAAAAGGTAATAATATAGCATATTGTCACTGTGGCTATGTATATCCGTGGTGTCACCTGGATCGAGGTAGCAGCTGAAAATCAGCGCCGCTTGGCCAAGTACTTTGCTTGGTTTATGCGGCACAATGCTGAGCTGTTACCTTTTTTCAAGGTTGTGCCAAACAAAACGAAATGGTTTTTGATGCTTCAACTACTTTAGTTTTGATTTTCAATTGATCAGGTGGTTGAAGCATCAGACACAACAATAGTGCTTAGTTAGGCATTGTGGTGTATGGCACAATTTTTTAAATAAATGTTTTTTCTTTTATTTCTTTCTTTCTTTCTTTAAATAAATGAAAATAATTATGATTAATAAGCCTAAAACAATTAAATATAGTTAATATATTTTGAATAATATTTTATATAACAACAATACATAATTTAAAATAAAATAGTTATGAAATGACTTGCGTTTTCTACCCTCATTTCTAATTCGTTTGTTAGTAAACAGTACTCCTCAAGAATGGCTTTAGTATAGGTGAAATGCCCAGCCGAAGTCACGGTAGGAGGCCCTATCTTTTTTTTTTATTCTTTACAAGTTATCCCTTGACTACAATCTCACCTGATGGTAAGTGATGATGTAGTCTTAGATGGAAGCGGGCTAACTTGTTAGGAGGAGGATGAAAATCCACACCCCTTTCGGTTTCTACACGGCATCGTACCGGAACGCAAAATCGCTTGGCGGTACGCCTTTGCCGGTAGGGTGGTAACTAGCCACGGCCGAAGCCTCCCACCAGCCAGACCTGGACAAATTAAGAAAATCTCAATCTGCCCAGCCGGGGATCGAACCCAGGACCTCCGTTTTGTAAATCCACCACGTATATCACTGCGCCACGGAGGCCGTCTATCTCAAACTTCCGGCCAAAGGCCGCGGTATATTTAAGAATGCGGCCGAAGGCTTCGCGTTTTATATACCTGGGTGAAATGATTATGAAACCACTTGAAATAAAAACAAAAGAATTATCGGTTCAGGCATCTTCAAGTAGCCAATGAACATTCACAAAAAAAAATCCGACGAATTGACAACCGTCTTCTTTTTTGTCTGTCAATGTCATATTGACATTTGACAATGTCAATATGACATTGACAGCTTACACCCGATATGAATTCAATTCCAGGTGTTTTTATTGGCTGTTTTGAACACTTACTGTGTTCTATATGTTTAATTTGTAGACAAGGGATCGAAACAAAAAAAATATTTATCTATTGAATGCAGGTTCCAAAAATTCTGAAAATTATTTTCTCCACAGCAATTTGTATCTTCTATCCGTAAAAAATAATATCGACCTTATAAACTATAAATAATAAAGGGCCATTTTGGGACATGTCCTTTTAACAAACTCTTTCATTTGAAAAAAATAAAGAAAGAAAATATATTTATTACTACATTATGCCACACATCACAATTATTTATGAATAATACCCTGCGATATGTGGCATAACCTAGAAAAAGGTCCCAGCTCAGCATATTGCCATATGCTCCACATAAACGAAGAACATACAGCGCTGATTTTCAGCTAGGACCCAGTTCTAAGTGCCACCACGAAAACAGGCATCATAAACCTATATTCAAAGCAAAACCAAATTAAAACTTATAACTAATTTAAAAATTATAAAAAGAACGAATTTGATATATCATGTATAAATTGTTCATCTTACCAGCTAGCCAATACAGTATTTAATACTTTTTTTTTTTCAAATTGTCTTACTCGTAAATAGTTTATTATCGTTCTACTAGATAGAATTTTTGTTTTTATATTTTTTAAACGTGATTACATGAAAATTTTAGTTTTTAAATAAGTATTTGACAAAACGAGCCAGAACGCCTGTCGGCCATGATGTCTATATTTCAACTGTTTCATGACGTCACTATAACAAATTCTTTACAAATGGAGCGTTTGACAAAAGTATTAGTTAACAATTAGTTTGTTTTTTAGTATATTAAGCAACTCTGTGACGTCACAAAGTGGACAACGTTTTTGACGTTTGGAAAATTTAAAAAAATACATGATTTTTAAATTAAATTTCATATGAAATCCTTAACTTTTATTAATTAATATCGATATATTTCGACCCCTTATTCCGTGTACTATGCTTCTTGCCGGTTTTTTCACAGCAGAACCTGCCTTCCGTACCGGTGGTAGAATCTTTACAAATAGTCAACTGACGTATTGAAAGTGCTTGTAAACTGAGCCTACTTGAAATAAATGATTTTTGAATTTTGAATTTAACGTCAAATCAAAACAATCATTTTTGGTATTCCGCACAGCCCATTTACAAAAATCTGAATGTTAACTGTTCAATGCTATATATCCACGAAGTTACGTTTATCCTATTAATGAACCTATCAAAAGTCTTAAAGTACGGGTAAAAAATTGAATTACATACAATAAAATATCTTACAGGTATCCCTTGGCCTGTGACAACTGCACCTAACGAAGACGAAGACAATTCAAACGCTTTACAAAGTGAAACTGGCTTGAAATATGACAATAAATTACACACCGAATTAGCAGTTAACAGTTTACGGGCACATAGTGAGAATAAATTGTTTACTTGTGATGTTTGCAAAAATGTGTTTAAACAAAAATCACTTTTAGTTAAACACATGAAGTCGCATACTGAACAGAAAATGTTCACTTGCAATTTTTGTCAAATGATATTTACCTACAGAAGTCATTTACTACAACATGTGCGATTTCACACTGGTGAAAAGCCATATTCATGTAACTTATGTGAATGTAAATATATTACTAAATATCACTTAGTGCGTCATATGCGAACTCACACTGGTGAGAAGCCATATTCATGTAATTTGTGCGAGTACAAATGTTCTCAAAATAGCTTATTAGTGAGACATATGCGAACTCACACTGGTGAAAAGCCATATTCATGTAATTTATGCGAGTACAAAAGTTCTCAAAATAGCCTATTAGTGAGACATATGCGATCACACACTGGTGAGAAGACATATTCATGTAATTTATGCCAGTACAAATGTGCGCGATATAGCCAATTAGTGAGTCATGTACGAACTCACACTGGTGGAAAGCCATACTCATGTGATTTATGTGGGTACAAATCTGCTCGACGTAATTACTTTGTAATGCATTTGCAAACTCATACTGGTGAAAAACCATATGCTTGTAATATATGCGATTTAAAATTTAGTCTAAAAAGTTACTTAGAAAGACATATGCGAATTCACACTGGTGAAAAGCCCTATTGTTGTGACTCATGTGAATATAAATGTACTCGAAAGTGTGATTTAGTGAGTCATTTGCGAATACACACCGGTGAGCAGCCATATTCATGTAACTTGTGCGACTATAAGTGTTCTAAAAATAGCATATTAATGAGACACATGCGAACTCACACTGGCGAGAAGCCACATTCATGTAATTTATGTGGGTTCAAATGTACTCAAAAAGGTACCCTTACGAAACATGTCATGCGATATCACAATGGTGAAAAGCCTTAAGCCTTTGTAATTTATGTGAGTTTGATTTGATTGATTTTTAAATGTCTTTATTATATAATATATTGTAACAGTGTTGTTAGAACAATAGACTTATAAATATTTCTTATTGCTAACATGCTATGGTCATTTGTTTGTACAGGCTTACACACCTTTATAAACATTTAGAAAAATGGCAGGAAAAACAATCAGGACATCATTTACAAAGTAATAAACTATTATTAACTTGAGACATGCAGGTACCAACCTACCACTGCTAAGCGCCCGTTTGTTTCAAGCACTTATAATACATGTACATTTCTATTAATTATATTATTACACAGAAGTAATTTTACAGATGGTAACTTATTCTACTATGGTATTTATTGTATATTATTGAAATGAACTTAATTTTTTTTTTTTTTTTTTGCGGGTAATGCACAAATATATTGAGCGAACGGATCAGTGACGAGCGCGCCACCGGTCGCTTGTTATTACTTATTGCTATGAATCACCGAGAAAATAGTGATGGGGCAGTCTATATTTATTGTATGTCGATGCGTACGATAAAGTTTTGAGTCTACTACGACCTATTGACGAAACCAAAATGTTAGGATGAATGGGGTTATTATGTACATAAAAATTACGAGACAATTTAAGGATGTAATCTTTTAGCAACGGATATTTTAACTGATCATGTAGTTTTTTTAAATTAGTTCTAAATGGCGTATTGTATGAAATTTTTAATGCCTTGTTTTGAATAACTTGTAATTTGCAGTATCTTGTTTCAGAGATGCTACACCAAACAGGGGCTGCATATGTTATACATGGTCTCACTAAAGTGGAATAAGCTTTTAATTTTGTTTTTGCACTCAGCTTAGATTTGCGACTTAAGATTGGGTGCAGTGCGTTGATAGCTTTAGTCCCTTTGGAGATTAGACTGTCAATATTTTTACACCAATTAACCTTATTGTCAATTAAAACACCAAGATACTTAATATGGCGCTTCCAGGGGATAACAAGGTTCCCTATTTTTATTGTCTTGGTGGGAAGAGTACGTTTTCTGGTAAACATTATGCTCTCTGTTTTATCAGAGTTTAGTTTTAATTTCCATTTGTTAAAATAACTGCTTAGCAACTCCAAGGAAAGCTGCAGGCGTCCTACTATGAGGTCACAGTCCTCAGAAGTCGTGTAGGAGGCTGTATCGTCTGCATAAATAGCGAGATGCGTATGTGGTTGTTTTGGTATGTCATTTAGGTAAAGGGAAAAGAGAAAGGGGCCCAATATAGAACCCTGGGGCACGCCGGCTGGTATAGATTTCAAGGACGATTTGTGATCGTCTATAATGACTGCGAAAGATCGGTTTGTCAAGTACGATTGAACTAGTTTGACGAGGCCGGTGGGAACGTCGTTTATTATTAGTTTATGTAGAAGACCCTCATGCCAAACCGAATCAAAGGCTTTTTCGATATCCAGCAGGATCATACCAGTGCATTTGCCCTGATTCAAGCCATGTACCACATGCTCAGCCACACGTGCTAGTTGGTGCGTAGTTGAGTGATAACGACGGAACCCAAATTGCTCGTTTATGATCAAATTATTTGTAACTTTCTGAAGACGCGTTAAAATGATAGATTCGAATAATTTTCCCAGACTGGGTAGCAAGCTAATGGGCCTATAACTTGAGGCTAATGATGCGTCCTTTCCTGGTTTTTTTATTGCTATCATTTTTGCAACCTTCCACTGGGATGGATAGTAGTTCAATAATAGGCATCCGTTGAAAATTTTAGTAAGGAGGACCAAACATTTCTGTGGCAAATTTTTGAGTAAGATGTTACTTAAACCATCGATACCAGGAGCTTTACGAGACTTAAGTTTATTTAATAATTTACGAATTTGAGATGGTCTAACGAGGTCTTCAATAGTTATGGAATTTACAACATTTAGTTTGGTAACTGCTTCAGCAACTTCTGCCTCAGATTCGCTGAACCAACTACTTGTTATATTCATGTTAGCTAGGAAAGCCTCTGCTAAGACCTCACACTGCTCTTCTGTGGATGATGTGAGAGAATTTTCGGTAATTTGTAGAGGAGGAATAATATTTAGTTTAGGATTTAATGATTTTATTAAACGTGGTAAGTCAGATGATGGATTATCAACTTTAGCTAGCTTGCGTGACCAAATATTATCGTTAAATTTTTTTAATTTCATAGTTGATTACGTATTGTAATCTGTTAAATTCAGAGAGAAGGTACTTTTTAACTGACTTATCTTGTACTTTTAAGGAAGATCTACGGTACGAGTTTTTTATTTTTATAATTTTTCTAATGCGGCGAGGTAGTTTGATTGTTTTTATAACTGTTATAACCGGAACACTGTGGTCTCTGGCACTAGTGATAATTTTAGTTAAATGTTCAATATTACTATCTATTTCAGTGGTACATTTGAAAGGTGCAATTATGAGAGAAATGTTTTCATTTATATATTTTCTGTATTTAGCCCAATCAGCGTTTTTGAAATTATAAGTTTTAAATGATTTGCGAGAAAATTTACCTCCAACAGTAAAAAAGATTGGAAAATGGTTTGAAGATAGACAAGAAAAAGTTTCCATATCAGCAATAACATTAATACCTTTAGCTATGACCACATCCGGAGTGGTAGGAGTGTATGAACTGTTGTAATGAACTAAAGTGGGTGTACTTGGGGCAAAGATGTCATATTCTTTATTAATCATGTGATTAAACAATACTCTACCGCGTAAGTTCGCAGCAGGGCAGTTCCAGTATGGGTGCTTGGTATTTAAATCACCCATAAGAACAAACGAGGGATACCTATCAATGATAATATCAAGGTCGCTACATAGAAGCGGTAGATTGGGAGATTGATAAGCAGCTATGAAAGCAACATGTTTACCAGAAAGGGATACCTGTATTCCAGTACATTCTAAGTTGTGAGTACGAGGCAGATTAATGGGAACATGAGGAATGTCTGACTTAATAAGAATAGCAACACCTTGTCCGCGACCCTCAGCTAGTTTATCCCGACGATAACAATGGAATCCCGGTGTGTTAAGGTGTACATTTGGAGATATTCTGGTCTCACATATACCTATAATATCAATGTCAAGTGACCTTACCAAATCCTGAAGTTCAATAATTTTTGTTCGAATGCCATCGGCATTCCAGGATAGTATACGTAACTTATTACAATCATACATATTGACCTAGATGAGTTAGGATAAGTATTACTTTATCCATCATGCTTTTGCATGCTATGAACTCTTCTTTAATATTTTGGATCGCCTTTAGTATAATTAATATATCACTAGTAGCTTGATTTTTAATATCAGGAGAAACATGCGGTGTAGGTTCTTGATTACCACCAGCCACGACATTGCTCCAGGGTCGGCCGTCTACTTTATTTTGTGGCGTAATTTTTTGTGATTTCAATGACGTTTGAATATTTATTTTCTTTTCCTGTAGAATACGGAGGTATTTTTGACGCTCATTGCATTTTCTAAAATTTGCTGGGTGGTTTTCGCCACAATTGCAGCACTGGGCCTGTTGAGATCGATCCTTTTTTGGACAGTCGATGGTGAGATGTGACTCCGTACATTTGACGCATCGAGGTGTAAGATTACAATTTTTTGACGAGTGACCAAAACCTTGGCAGCGAAAGCATTGAGTTCCATAAATGTTATTGGCCTGATATTTGCGAATTTGAACTACACAGTTGCTAATATATTTGATTTGTTTGAAGCGTTTTATATCACTGCCGGGTGGGAGTTGAACAAAGAAAGGAGGGCATGTAGTCCTTCTATCATCCGGTACCTTCATTTTACGTACAATGACATTGGCAAAGCCAAGGGAAGTGAGCTCTTCTTTTAAATACTCTTCAACATAAGCAGGTAGTCCATAAATGACAGCTTTAGAGGTCCTTTCATCCTTGCGGGAGAATGTGTGATAGGGCACATTTTCCGACTTAAGGCCCTTTTTGACAGCCTCGTGGCTATCCTGTGAGTAGCATATAACTGCTACTTTATTCCTACCTCTGTATTGTAGGTGAAAATTTTGATTGTATCTGCTTATGAGGGTCTTGAGAAATTCATGAGTCCAATCTTTGTTAACTTCGACGACGATTGGTGGAGTGCGGTCTGAGTTTTTCCGGGCAATTGTGGCATCCTGAAGTCGTTTTGCTGTTAAGTCCGATGAATCAGTTGTTAGGGTGCTGAATCTATTTGTCGTGTTCAGTGGAGCCATTGAGTTGAACTCAGCAGAACGCGCTGACCTTTTGGGAATTTCCCATTCTGAGGTACCGGGGAGCGTTTCTCGGGGTCGCTTCCCAACAGAATTTGATCGACATAAATAACGATCCATGGTTAAAATAAAATATATTATCCGTTATCGATACAGAAAATTTTTCCCATCACTAATGCTAATGAATGGCAACTGGGTGAACGGTAAACAAGATACGCGTGCAGCAACGATGCGCGCGCGCGACGTTATGTGAGTTTAAATTTGCTCAAAAGTGTGATTTCGTGCGCCATATGAAAACTCATACTGGTGAAAAGCCTTATTCTTGTAAGGTATGTGACAATAAATTTGCTCAAAAGACTCATTTAATGTCACATATGCGAACTCACACTGCAAAACTAAGAAAAAAATGAAAAGTAACTTTTTTGTAACACTTACTATTTTAATTTTTTGATATCTTTTGAATGGAATGTCCGAATTGAATAATTCAAAAAGTTAAGTAAAGGTTTTGAAGCAGTCTTAAATCTTAAGTAGTTTATTTTGATAATAAATAATACCAAGATTAATATAGATATAAGGAGCCTTTTCACTACTTTTTTTTAAATAAAAGAACACTTGACTATAATACACTTGGGTTACAATATTGGAGTTTTAGGAATGATCCCTATTTCTTTTTTAAATATCATATAGCCTATAGCACTCAGGGATTATTAGCTCAGGACTCAGCTTCCCAACAGTGAAAGAATTTTTGAAATCGGTTCAGTAGTTTTGGAGCCACACATTACATACAAACACACAAACCCACAAACAAATTTTGAAATCTTTCCTCTTTTTATATTAGTATAGAGAAATAAGGATCTGGTTAAATAGTTGGTTTAGTAAAAGTATGTTTCTTGAAGAAAAAAAACATTTACCAAAGCGGCAAAGTAATATTTTCTGTTACCAATAAGCTTAACAAACAAGAAAGATGAATTAAACTTATGTCGTATAACGTTGTAGCAAACTTTCTTTGATAAAGTAATGATTTATTGATTAGAATATATTAGAAATATGAGTACATAGCCTCGTGATTAGGGTAGGTCAGGGCCAGAGATAGGCGATTCCCTACCATACTACCCTACTCTACTCCTACTACACTTCTACCCTACCCTTACTCTACCACTTCTATACGTCTACACTACCCTATACCTACCCCTACTGGTCTAAGATCCGGCATTAGAAGTATATACTCTCATCAATTATTCATTATTGCTACGAAATAAATGATAATGTTCACAGTGACACATTGCAAATAGGTTGCCTAGTTAAATTGCGGCCAAACACATTTTTCATACAAAATCTACATACACCATGAACTAGATCAAAGGCAACCTAATCCTAATACTTTGTACTGTCAGGTTACAAATTAAGTATAAAATTCATTTGACATATTAGACGACCTGTGATGACAATATTGCAACTGATGACGTCACTATAACAAATCACTTAAACGGAGCGTTTGACAAAAATGTTAGTTAACAATTAGTTTGACGTTTAGTACATCAAGTAACTTTGTGACGTCACAAAATGGACGTCAGCGTTACTGACGTTTGAAAAATAAAATACATTATTTTTAAATTAAGTTTTTTAAGAAATCCTTAACTTTTAATAATTATTTAATATCGATATATAGTTCGGACCCTTATTCCATGTACTATGCGTAATTAATATTGTTTATATAAAATTTGATATAAATCATATACCCTATTTACTAATTTCGACGTACTCGTATAGTTAACGTCAAATCAAAACAACCACATTTTTCGTATTCCGCACAGCCCATTTACAAAAATCTGAATGTTAACTGGGCAATGCTATATCCATGAAGTTACGTTTATCCTATTAATGAACCTATCAAAAGTCTTAAAGTACGGGTAAAAAATTGAATTACATACAATAAAATATCTTACAGGTATCCCTTGGCCTGTGACAACTGCACCTAACGAAGACGATACAGACGAAGACAATTCAAACGCTTTACAAAGTGAAACTGGCTTGAAATATGACAATAAATTACACACCGAATTAGCAGTTAACAGTTTACGGGCACATAGTGAGAATAAATTGTTTACTTGTGATGTTTGCAAAAATGTGTTTAAACAAAAGTCACTTTTAGTTAAACACATGAAGTCGCATACTGAACAGAAAATGTTCACTTGCAATTTTTGTCAATTTAAATTTACCTACAGAAGTAATTTAGTACAACATTTGCGATTTCACACTGGTGAAAAGCCATATTCATGTAATTTATGTGAATACAAATTTACTACTAAATGTCACTTAGTGCGTCATATGCGAACTCACACTGGTGAGAAGCCATATTCATGTAATTTATGTGAATATAAATTTACTACTAAATATCACTTATTGCGTCATATGCGAACTCACACTGGTGAGAAGCCATATTCATGTAATTTATGCGAGTTCAAATGTTCTCAAAAAGGTAACCTTACGAAACATGTCATGCGATATCACAATGGTGAAAAGCCTTATTCTTGTAATTTATGTGAGTTTAAATTTGCTCAAAAGTGTGATTTAGTGCGCCATATGAAAACTCATACTGGTGAAAAGCCTTATTCTTGTAAGGTATGTGAGAATAAATTTGCTCAAAAGACTCATTTAATGTCGCATATGCGAACTCACACTGCAAAAGTAAGAAAAAATCAAATTTGATATTGGCGTAGCCAGTTCTGCACTTTTTTTTTTTAAAAGTGCAGACTCTTTTCTACTGCTGTCACCTGTAATCATTACTTGAGAGACTAATTATTAATTAAATCAAAACAGAACACTATTTTGAATTCAAAATCATTAGATTACTAGATAAACAGTCAAATCGCAATAACTAAAGAGTAAACATGATAATTTTTTTTGAGGTTATAGATTTTTCAGTGCGCCAAGCCTCCACGGCGACAAATACATCATTTTTAAATTAAGTTTTATAAGAAATGCTTAACTTTTATTAATTAGTTATAAACGATATATTATTGTTCGGAGTCTTATTCCATGTACTCGTATAGTTAACGTGAAATCAAAACAATCACATTTTTCGTATTCCGCACAGCCCATTTACAAAAATCTGAATGTTAACTGGGCAATGCTATGATATCCATGAAGTTACGTTTATCCTATTAATGAACCTATCAAAAGTCTTAAAGTACGGGTAAAAAATTGAATTACATACAAGAAAATATCTTACAGGTATCCCTTGGCCTGTGACAGCTGCACCTAACGAAGACGATACAGACGAAGACAACTCAAACGCTTTACAAAGTGAAACTGGCTTGAAATATGACAATAAATTACACACTAAATTAGAAATTAACAGTTTACGGGCACATAGTGAAAATAAATTGTTTACTTGTGATGTTTGCAAAAATGTGTTTAAACAAAAAACACTGTTAGTTAAACACATGAAGTCGCATACTGAACAGAAAATGTTCACTTGCAATTTTTGTCAATTGAAATTTACATACAGAAGTGATTTACTACAACATGTGCGATTTCACACTGGTGAAAAGCCATTTACATGTAATTTATGTGAATGTAAATATATTACTAAATATCACTTAGTGCGTCATATGCGAACTCACACTGGTGAGAAGCCATATTCATGTAATTTGTGCGAGTACAAATGTTCTCAAAATAGCCTATTAGTGAGTCATATGCGAACTCACACTGATGAGAAGCCATATTCATGTAATTTGTGCGAGTACAAATGTTCTCAAAATTTCCACTTAGTGAAACATATACGAACTCACACTGGTGAGAAGCCATATTCATGTAATTTATGTGAATACAAATTTACTACTAAAGATCACTTATTGCGTCATATGCGAACTCACACTGGTGAGAAGCCATATTCATGTAATTTGTGCGAGTACAAATGTTCTCGAAATAGCTTATTAGTGAGACATATGCGAACTCACACTGGTGAGAAGCCATATTCATGTAATTTATGTGAATACAAATTTACTACTAAAGATCACTTATTGCGTCATATGCGAACTCACACTGGTGAGAAGCCATATTCATGTAATTTGTGCGAGTACAAATGTTCTCAAAATAGCTTATTAGTGAGACATATGCGAACTCACACTGGTGAGAAGCCATATTCATGTAATTTGTGCGAGTACAAATGTTCTCGAAAATTCCAATTAGCGAGACATATGCGAACTCACACTGGTGAGAAGCCATATTCATGTAATTTGTGCGAATACAAATGTTCTCGAAATTTCCAATTGGTGAGACATATGCGATATCACACTGGTGAGGAGACATATTCATGTTATTTATGTAAGTACAAATGTTCTCGAAATAGCCAATTAGTGAGTCATGTGCGAACTCACACTGGTGGAAAGCCATATTCATGTGATTTTTGTGGGTACAAATGTGCTCGACGTAATAACTTTGTAATGCATTTGCAAACTCATACTGGTGAAAAACCATATTCTTGTAATATATGCGATTTAAAATTTAGTCTAAAAAGTTACCTAGCAAGACATATGCGAATTCACACTCGTGAAAAGTCCTATTGTTGTGACTCATGTCAATATAAATGTACTCGAAAGTGTGATTTAGTGAGTCACTTGCGAACTCACACTGGTGAGCTGCCATATTTATGTAATTTGTGCTACTATAAGTGTTCTAAAAATAGCATATTAATGAGACACATGCGAACTCACACTGGTGAAAAGCCACATTCATGTAATTTATGTGAGTTCAAATGTGCTCAAAAGGGTACTTTAGTGCGCCATATGAAAACTCATACTGGTGAAAAGCCTTATTCTTGTAAGATATGCGATAATAAATTTGCTCAAAAGACTCAGTTAATGTCTCATATGCGAACGCACACTGCAAAACTAAGAAAAAATTAAAAGTAGCTTATTCAGACATGAAAACATTTATGAAAAGCTTTCCTCTTGTAAAATAGCGTGCATAAGTTTTTTTTTATTGAATGACTAGCTGACCCAGCAAATGTTATTTGGCCTTTTTAAAAAATAGGGATTGGCGATGGAAGGATTAAAGTGGATTTCCCACGGGCCAATAAATCTTCGGCCCCGAGAATCCAGCTATACCAGGGGTATAGCTGGATTCTCATAGAAGTTTAAGGAGATAATATTTTGAATTACTAGCGGACGCCCGTGACTTCGTACGCGTAAAAATCTATGTAAACTTTCAACCCCTACTTTTTATTTTTTAATAGTCCACTAATAATTTTACAAAATGACAATTTGAACGTTTTATATAAAAAAAAATTTCAACCGCCTTTTAAGGAGTTAATGGTAACGACAATTTCATCACTGTCGGTTTGTTCAAGGACAAATGAGGAAAAACAATTTACCTACGTCGATGTTGTAGAAAAAGATGAAGTATGTGAATTTAGTGTGCCTTTGTCTGCAAGCTCTTGCCCTATCATCATCATTATCAACCGATCTTTGGCTCACTGCTGAGCTCGAGTCTCCTCTCAGAATGAGAGGGGTTAGGCCAATTATAGTCCACCGCGCTGGCCCAATGCGGATTGGCAAACTTCACACACGCAGAGAATTAAGAAAATTCTCAGGTATGCAGGTTTACTCACGATGTTTTTCCTTCACTGTTTGAGACACGTGATATTTAATTTCTTAAAATTCACACAATTGGAAAGTTGAAAGTGCATTTCCAGATTCCCCAGATTTCCCAGATTCGAACCCACACCCTGCGGAATGGTAGGCAGAGGTCATATTCACTGAGCTATCACCGATCTTACTACTCTTTGCCTATCATCATCATCATCATCATATCAGCCGATGGACGTCCACTGCAGGACATAGGCCTTTTGTAGGGACTTCCAAACATCACGATACTGAGCCGCCTGCATCCAGCGAATCCCTGCGACTCGCTTGATGTCGTCAGTCCACCTGGTGGGGGGTCGGCCAACACTGCGCTTACTAGTGCGGGGTCGCCATTCCAGCACTTTGGGACCCCAACGTCCATCGGCTCTTCGAACTATGTGCCCCGCCCATTGCCACTTCAGCTTCGCAACTCGTTGAGCTATGTCGGTGACTTTGGTTCTTCTGCGGATCTCCTCATTTCTGATTCGATCGCGCAGAGATACTCCTAACATAGCTCGTTCCATCGCCCGCTGTGTGACTCTGAGCCTTCTTATGAGGCCCATAGTTAGCGACCAAGTCCCAGACCAGTGATGACCTATGGTTCCGAGACTTGGTCGCTAACTTTGCCTATACTAACAAAAAATTGGTTTGCATTGTTAGGAGTACAAGCTGGATGTGTATTTGAATTACTCGACAGTAATTGACTACTGTTGTTTTTTGGGTTTACATGTAAAACATATATTTTTAAGAGTATCTCATAACTGTTTAATGTTATTATTTATACCTGCCTTATTTATATCTTGATATTCATATAAAAGTTTTGCCTTTTTTAATATCTTGGAACGAATTTTTCTGTAGCGTTTGTAATTAATTTTAAGTATTTCATTGTCCGGAAACTGTTTAACTTTCCCATGCACTTTGTTTCTGTTTCGCATATACCTTAGCAACTGTGGTGTAATCCAGGGTTTTGGGTTCTTTTTCTATTTGGGAGCTTTAACAATAGTGTTTTGTAAAATAACTTGAGTCAGGGAAGTAATGAGACAGTCAGTAGTGACATCAGGATCTAAAATGTGCGAAATATTCATATTTGGTTCGCTGTATGTAAACGTAGGTTTCTATTAATTTTTAAATCAATACCGTTGAGGATAGAGTTGTGATCGGTAACTGAACTATCTAGAACAAGAGTGATAGACGATAGTTTAGCACGTAACATAACGCGGTCTAAGCAGTTATTACCTCTAGTGTAAGTAGTGTAGTAAATTTTTTGTCTGTCTGTCTGTATGTTCGTTATAGAAACAAAAACTACTCGACGGATTTTAACGAAACTTGGTACAATTTTTCTTCATACCCCTGGGCAGGTTATGGTATATTTTCATCACGCTACGATCAATAGGAGCAGAGCAGTGAAGGAAATGTTGGTTACTCCATTTTTACAGCGATACTTCTTACTGTAAGGGCTGGATTAAAGAGGTTTAAATAAAATGAGTAAGAGATAAGAGTTTTAAATACGACAACACCGTCACTCTGATCTGATTTAAGTTTTGTTGTTTGCCGCATCGAATATCTTTTGATGGTAGGTATCATTTGATTATTGAGGGTAGCCAACATTCACTGAGAACGATGACGTCACTTTCAAACGGTATGCGCTCTGTAAGAGTTATTAAGTTGTGAAATTTACAATTTATAAATCTAATATTTTGAAAAAGAATTTTGTTATAGTTTCCTGGGTTTTGTAGGTAGGTAGATATTTCGAGAGTACAGGTGTGTGAGTCAGATATAAAAAAAACACTTAAAATATTATTACTATGATTAGCCATTGTATAAATTACGGAATTGGTGGGTAGAAGTATGACGTAAGACAGAAATGGATCGTAGTTAATGACTTTCGTGTATGGAAATAACAATTTAAGTAAATAGAATAGTGTTTCCTTAGAAAGTTATTTGTTGTGTATTTATAACTGTAAGTTATTATAATATTACGATGTGTTTAGTATAAATTGTGTGTGTAAGAGCAAGAGTGTGTTTGTTTGGTAAAAATTAAGATTAGAAGATTAGATAGAAAAATAAGAACGTATTGGGTATTTGTAAAGTGTAAAGTAAAAAGATTATAATTAAACTATTAAGTACGAGACGAGTCGTTTTTGAGATTTTTGAGATGGCTGAACTAATTCTTGTAAATACTATTCTTTTTTTTTATATATACGGGCTCTCATTAACATTTCGTAGAATTACACGACACAAAACATAAACAATATTAATTATGCACAGTACATCGAATAAGCGTCTGAAATATCTCGATATTAATTATTAAAAGTGAGACGAATATCTTAGCATTCCATGGATTCACCGTGCAGGTGCCGTGTCCATCGCGTGGAAGAGAGAAAAACACGGCAAAGTCCAGGACTTGTGACTACTGGATGTAGGGTTAAGGAATTCCTTGACGATCGATCAACACTCCCCTTCTCTGCTCGTGTTGTTCTCCCTACCTATCCAAATTTGGTAATTAAAGAAGAATTAAATTGAAAATTATGTATTTTTTCAAATTTTTCTAACGTCATTAACGCTGTCGTCCATTTTGTGACGTCACAAAGTTACTTGATGTACTTAAACATCAAACGAATTGTTAGCTAATATTTTTGTCAAACGCTCCGTTTAAGTGATTTGTTCTAGTGACGTCATGAAACAGTTGAACTACAGACTCTAGTTCAACTGTTTCATGACGTTTTTTATGAAAAATTTTGAGATTTTGTATGAAAAATGTGTTTAGCCGCAATTTAACTTGGCAACCTATTTGCAATGTGTCACTGTGAGCATTATAAAATGTTTACTGCTAAAATTTTTGTAATTATGTAAATTTTAAATGGTGAAATTGTCATTTCCATCATTAAATACTTAATAAATGGTTTGCATGCTAAATTGGCAAGATACATTTACCATCTACATCTACCGACCATCTGTATATATAATGCATGTATCTGCAAATAAATAAATTGATTGATTGATTGATCTGTCATTTATTTCATAGCACTAATGAATAACTGATGAGAGTGTATATTTCTAATGCCGGATCTTAGACCAGTAGGGGTAGGGATAGGATAGTGGTAGTGGTAGAGTAAGGGTAGGGTAGAAGTGTCGTAGGAGTAGAGTAGGGTAGTATGGTAGGGAATCGCCTATCTCTGGCCCTGACCTACCCTAATCACGAGGCTATGTACTCATATTTCTATAATATTCTAATAATTAAATCATTACTTTATCAAAGAAAGTTTGCTACAACGTTATACGACATATTTAATTCATCTTACTTGTTTGTTAAGCTTGTTGGTAACAGAAAAAAAATATAAGGCTTCAAATTACTTCGCCGCTTTGGTAAATGTTTTTTTCTTCAACATACATTTATTAAACAAACTATTTAACCAGATCCTTATTTCTCTATAATAATATAATATGATTGTTGGTTTGTGTGTTTGTATGTAATGAATAGGCTCCGAAACTACTGAACCGATTCCAAAAATTCTTTCACTGTTTGGAAGCTACACTATCCCTGAGTGCTATAGGCTATATCATATTTAAAGCACAATAGGAACCCTTCCTAAAACTTCAATATTGTAACCCTAGGTGTACAAAAATTACTAACTTATTAATTAATTAGAGGCTTGGTAGGGGCATGGTAGGGGTAGGGTAGATGTAGGGTGGGAGCAGAATGGGATAAGGGTAGGCTATATATATAATAATAGACTTATTATAAAACTGTTACTTAAAAAAATACTTTAGAATAATACTAAAAATAAAGGTATTTTCAATAATTTTCAAAAAATTCTAGGGGTGGCTAAAGGGTTAAATCGAATGCTGCCACTGGCTGGGTTGTGATCTCTCCAAAAATACTTATTAGATACTCTTCTACTTTAGCGCTTATTCTCTGTCATATTTTTAATCAATGCTTTGTTTTAGGATTATTTCCTAAGGTTTTCAAAAAGGCAATTATCATACCCATGTTTAAAAATGAATGTCAACTGGGACATGTCATCTACCTACTCTATGATATCCACGAAGTTACGTTTATCCTAATAATGAACCTATAAGTCAAGTTCAAAAATTGAATTACACACAAGAAAACATCTTCTTACAGGTATTCCTTGGTCTGTGAGAGCTGCACCTTACGAAGACGACACATTGAAGAAAAATAAAAGAGTATTTGATATATATGACGGCAACAATACAACTAACACATTCCCACATTATTTAGTCAAACTAAACAAAGAACCTGAGAGATCACAAAGCTGTAGCTCTTACGACAAGCTACATGTTGGTACTGCCTCTACAAGTGCGAGTGACGTCACTGGCACACAGAACAAACGTATGTCAAACGCTTTCCAAAGTGAAACTGGCTTGAAATATGACAATAAATTACACTCCGAATTAGCAGTTAACAGTTTACGGGCACATAGTGAGAATAAATTGGTTGTTTCTGATGTTTGCAAAAATGTGTTTAAACAGAAACTACTTTTAGTTAAACACATGAAGTCAAATGAAAGGAAAATGTTCACTTGCAGGTTTTGTCAATTAAAATTTCCCTACAGAAGTAATTTACTACAACATGTGCAATTTCACACTGGTGAAAAGCCATATTCATGTAATTTATGTGAATGCAAATTTACTGCTAAATTTCACTTAGTGCGTCATATGCGAACTCACACTGGTGAAAAGCCATATTCATGTAATTTGTGCGAGTACAAATGTTGTCAAAATAGCCAATTAGTGAGACATATGCGAACTCACACTGGTGAGAAGCCATATTCATGTCATTTTTGCGAGTACAAATGTTCTCAAAACAGCCAATTAGTGGGTCATATTCGAACTCACACTGGTGAGAAGCCTTTTATTTGTACCTTATGCGAGTACAAATGTTCTCGAAATGGCCAATTAGTGAGTCATATGCGAACTCACCACGTTGGTGAAAAGCCATATTCATGTGATTTATGTGAGTACAAATGTAATTCAAATGGTCACCTAGTAAGTCATATGCGAACTCATACTGGTGAAAAGTCTTTTTTTTGTAATTTATGCGAATATAAATGTACTCGAAATGATTTATTAGTTTTACATATGCGATCTCATACTGGAGAAAAACCATATAGTTGTAATATATGCGAGCTCAAATTTAGTCTAAAAAGTAACCTAACAAAACATATGCGAATTCACACTGGTGAAAAGCCCCATTGTTGTGACACATGCCAACATAAATTTACTCGAAAACGTGATTTAGTGAGTCATTTGCGAACTCACACTGGTGAGAAGCCATATTCATGTAATTTATGTGACTTCAAATGTACTCTTAGCAGCAATTTACATCGTCATATGCGAACTCACACGGGTGAGAAAACTATCTTTTGTACTTTATGTGAATATAAATGTACTCGGAAAGATTTATTAGTTTTACATATGCAATCTCATACATGAGAAACCGTACGCTTGTAACCTATGCGAGTTTAAATGTGCTCTAAAAGGTAACCTGACGAAACATCTCATGCGATTTCACAATGGTGAAAAGCCTTTTCTTGTAATTTATGTGACTATAAATTTGCTCAAAAGGGTCATTTAGTGCGCCATATGCAAACTCATACTGGTGAAAAGCCGTATTCTTGTAAACAAAAGACTCATTTAGTGTGTCATATGCGAACTCACACAGCGAAATCAAAGGTAATAAAAAAATAAAAGAAGCTTAAAAAAGGCAAAACGTTTATATGAATATCAAGATAAATATAAATAAGGCAGGTATAAATAATAACACTAAACATTTATGGGATACTCTTAAAAATATATGTTTTACATGTAAACCAAAAAACAACAGTAGTCAATTACTGTCGAGTAATTCAAATACACATCCAGCTTGTACTCCTAACAATGCAAACCAATTTTTTGTTAGTATAGGCAAAGATCTTGCAATCAAAGTCACACTAAGCAGATGGTCCAAAATTTTATGGAGCCCAGGATCAGTCATTGTACCCTGGCGGAAATAAAAGAAAACATTTTTTTTAACTATTTTTGATTATACAAATCTATGAATTTGCTTTAATTCTTTCGAAATAATATTCATTCTCTCCCAAGAAATGCAACACTTATATGGGTAATAATGGCGGACTGATAACGTTTTCAATACATTATAGTCGTTTTGACGTTTGCTGTCAATTGTCATGTCATAGTTGCTATAAGGGCGCCATCTTGATGTAACTCAAAAACTTGGGTTTTCATTTTATTTATTTCTTTTTGTTTAGTTAAATTTATTTACTTATTTGAACGTAACTTAAGCTTTAACTTTTTGTACAACTTTTTGTACTTTTTGTACTTTTATTGACGTCGTTAAATCGTCTTTCCTTTGTCCTTGAACAAGCCGACACTGATGAAATTGTCGCCATTACCATTAACTCCTAAAAATCAAATGCTGCCACTGGCTTAGATGGGATCTCCCCAAAAATACTTATCAGATACAATTCTACTTTGGCGCAGATTCTATGTCATATTTTTAATTAATGCTTTGCTTTAGGATTATCTCCTAAGGGTTTCAAAACGACAATTACCCATCTTTAAAAATGGCAACGATGAATACTGTTTACCAAGAAAATAAATTAGAAGGTAGAAAACGCATGTCATTTCATAACTTATTTATATTAACCATATATATCTATTTGATTTAAAGCTTATTAATCAAATTTATTTCCATTAATTTAAGACCAAATTAATTATAATTGTATTAGGTGTGAAATGACTAGTGATTTGTACCCTCATATTTAATTTGTTTGTTGGTAAACAGTACTCATCAAAAAAGGCTGCCTGGGATAGGTATCGTCCTATTGCTATACAACGAATGTCAACTGGGCCATGTCATCTACGTACTCTATGATAACCACGAAGTTACGTTTATCCTAATAATGAACCTATAAGTCATGGTCAAAAATTTAATTACATACAAGAAAACATCTTCTTACAGGTATTCCTTGGTCTGTGAGAGCTGCACCTTACGAAGACGATACATTGAAGAAAATTAAAAGAGAACTTGATATATATGACAGCAACAATAAAACTAACACATTCCCACATTATTTAGTCAAACTAAACAAAGAACCTGAGAGATCACAAAGCTGTAGCTCTTACGACAAGCTACATGTTGGTACTGCCTCTACAGAGTCTCACTGTGAGACAGCAAGTGCGAGTGACGTCACTGGCACACATAACAGATATATGTCAAACGCTTTACAAAGTGAAACTGGCTTGAAATATAACAATAAATTACACACCCAATTAGCAGTTAGCAGTTTACGGGCACATAGTGAGAATAAATTGTTTACTTGTGATGTTTGCAAAAATGTGTTTAAACAAAAATCACTTTTAGTTAAACACATGAAGTCGCATAGTGAAAGGAAAATATTCACTTGCAAGTTTTGTCAATTGAAATTTACCTACAAAAGTCATTTACTACAACATGTGCGATTTCACACTGGTGAAAAGCCATATTCATGTAACTTATGTGAATGTAAATTTACTACTAAATTTCACTTAGTGCGTCATATGCGAACTCACACTGGTGAGAAGCCATATTCATGTAATTTGTGCGAGTACGAATGTTCTCAAAATAGCCAATTAGTGAGACATATGCGAACTCACACTGGTGAGAAGCCATATTCATGTAATTATTGCGAGTACAAATGTTTTCGAAATAGCCAATTAGTGAGTCATATGCGAACTCACCACGTTGGTGAAAAACCATATTCATGTGATTTATGTGAGTACAAATCTGCTCGACGTACTTACTTAGTAATTCATATGCGAACTCACACTGGTGAAAAGCCTTTTTTTTGTACGTTATGTGAATATAAATGTACTCGAAATGAATTATTAGTTTTACATATGCGATCTCATACAGGAGAAAAACCATATGCTTGTAATATATGCGAGTTAAAATTTAGTCTAAAAAGTAACCTAACAAAACATATGCGAATTCACACTGGTGAAAAGCCCCATTCTTGTGACACATGCCAACGTAAATTTACTCGAAAGAGTGATTTAGCGACTCATTTGCTAATTCACACTGGTGAGCAGCCATATTCATGTAATTTGTGCGATTATAAGTGTTCTAAAAATGCCGTATTGAAGAGACATATGCGAACTCACACTGGTGAGAAGCCATATTCATGTAATTTATGTGAGTTTAAATGTGCTCTTAGCAGCAACTTAAATCGTCATATGCGAACTCACACTGGTGAGAAATGATCTTTTGTACCTTACGTAAATATAAATGTGCTCGGAAAGATTTGTCAGTTTTACATATGCGATCTCATACATGAGAAACCGTACGCTTGTAACTTATGCGAGTTTAAATGTGCTCTAAAAGGTAACCTAACGAAACATGTCATGCGATCTCACAATGGTGAAAAGCCTTTTCTTATAATTTATGTGACTATAAATTTGCTCAAAAGGGTCATTAGTGCGCCAGATGCAAACTCATACTGGTGAAAACCCGTATTCTTGTAAACAAAAGACTCATATGCGAACTCACACAGCGAAATCAAAGCTAATAAAAAATTAAAAGAAGTTTTACTCTTGTAAACCGGCGTGCATAAGTTTTTTTATTGAATGACTAGCTCTAGCTGACCCAGCAAACAGTATTTTGCCTTTTTAATTTTTTGGGTCGGTGATAAAAAGGATTAAAGAAGAATGCCCATGGGCCAAAAAGTTTATGGAGATGATATTATGTATAAATAAGGATCTGTTTAAATAGTTTGTTTAATAAAAGTATGTTTGTTGAAGATAAAAACATTTACCAAAGCGGCGAAGTAACATTTGAAGCTGTATTATTTTTTCATGTTACCAACAAGCTTAACAAACAAGTATGATGAATTAAATATGTCGTATAACGGTGTAGCAAACTTTCTTTGATAAAGTATTTAATTTAATTATTATAATATTATAGAGAAATGTGTAAATTGCAGGTTGGTTAGGCTACCCTACTATATCACAGTAGAATATGCTAATGATCCTGTGATGTCACCGAAGGACGCAGCCGGATCCGCTGGGTTTTAGTGGGTATTACGAAAAAAAAAAGGCTACCCTATTATACTTCTATCCTACCCTTACTCTACCACTACCCCTACTGGTCTAAGTTCCGGCATTAGAAATATATACTCTAATCAGTTATTCATTAGTGCTTTTAAATAAATTATAGATAATGCTCACAGTGACACATTGCAAATACACAAACAGGTTGTCTAATTAAATTGCGGCCAAACACATTTTTCATACAAAACCTAGGAAATCATGAACTAGGAAAAGGCAACCTAATACTTTGTACTGTCAAGTTACAAATTAAGCATACAGTTCATTTGACATATTAGACGACTTGTGATGTCTGTATTTCAATTGTTTCATGACGTCACTTTAGTAAATCCCTTACAAGGGATGCGTTTGTCAAAATATTGGTTAGACTTTTAGTACATGTGACGTCACAAAATGGACGACAGAGTTATTGACGTTTAAGAATTTAAAAAATACATGATTTTAAAATTAAGTTTCAAAAGAAATCCTTATCTTTTATAGTAATCATAAATATATATATTTCGGAGCCTTATTCCATGTACTGTGCGTAATTAATATTGCTTATAATAAATTGAGTCAAGTACCCTGTTCACTAATTTCGACGTACCTATGTATAATTAATGTCAAATCCAAACAATCACATTTTTCGTATTCCGCACAGCCCATTCACAAAAATCAAAATGTCAAATAGGCAATGTCATCTAACTATTCTATGATATCCATGAAGTTACGTTTATCCTATTAATGAACCTATCAAAAGTCTTAAAGTACGAGTAAAAAATTGAATTACATACAATAAAATATCTTACAGGTATCCCTTGGCCTGTGACAACTGCACCTAACGAAGACGATACAGACGAAGACAATTCAAACGCTTTACAAAGTGAACCTGGCTTGAAATATGACAATAAATTACACACCGAATTAGCAGTTAACAGTTTACGGGCACATAGTGAGAATAAATTGTTTACTTGTGATGTTTGCAAAAATGTGTTTAAACAAAAGTCACTTTTAGTTAAACACATGAAGTCGCATACTGAACAGAAAATATTCACTTGCAAGTTTTGTCAATTGAAATTTACCTACAAAAGTCATTTACTACAACATGTGCGATTTCACACTGGTGAAAAGCCATATTCATGTAACTTATGTGAATGTAAATATATTACTAAAAGTCACTTAGTGCGTCATATGCGAACTCACACTGGTGAGAAGCCATATTCATGTAATTTGTGCGAGTACAAATGTTCTCGAAATAGCCTATTAGTGAGTCATATGCGAACTCACACTGGTGAGAAGCCATATTTATGTAATTTATGTGAATACAAATTTGCTACTAAATATCGCTTAGTGTGTCATATGCGAACTCACACTGGTGAAAAGCCATATTCATGTAATTTGTGCGAGTACAAATGTTCTCAAAATGGCATATTAGTGAGTCATATGCGAACTCACACTGGTGAGAAGCCATTTTCATGTAAGTTGTGCGAGTACAAATCTGCTCAACGTAGTCACTTAGTAATTCATATGCGAACTCACACTGGTGAAAAGCCTTTTTTTTGTACCTTATGCGAATATAAATGTACTCGAAGTGAACTATTAGTTTTACATATGCGATCTCATACAGGAGAAAAGCCATATACTTGTAATATATGCGAGTTCAAATTTAGTCTAAAAAGTAACCTAGCAAAACATATGCGAACTCACACTGGTGAAAAGCCCTATTCTTGTGACATATGCAAACATAAATTTACTCAAAAGAGTTATTTAGTGTGTCATTTGCGAATTCACACTGGTGAGCAGCCATATTCATGTAATTTGTGCGACTATAAGTGTTCTCAAAATAGCATATTAATGAGACACATGCGAACTCACACTGCTGAGAAGCAACATTCATGTAATTTATGTGAGTTCAAATGTGTTCTTAGCAGCAGCTTACATCGTCATATGCGAACTCACACTGGTGAGAAAAATATCTTTTGTACCTTATGTGAATATAAATGTGCTCGGAAAAGTCAATTAGTTTTACATATGCGATCTCATACAGGAGAAAAACCATACGCTTGTAACTTATGCGAGTTTAAATGTGCTCTAAAAGGTCGCCTAACGATACATATGCGATCTCACAATGGTGAAAAACCTTATTCTTGTGCTTTATGTGACTATAAATCTGCTCAAAAGGGTCATTTAGTGCGCCATATGCAAACTCATACTGGTGAAAAGCCTTATTCTTGTCAGGTATGTGAGAATAAATTTTCTCAAAAGACTCATTTAGTGTATCATATGCGAACTCACACAGCGTAATCAAAGCTAATTAAAAATTAAAAGTAGCTTTTTGAGACATGAAAACATTCATGAAAAGCTTTCCTCTTTGTAAACCGGCGTGCATAAGTTTTGGAACGAAGTTCCTTATCTGCGCGTTGCAGAAGTGGGCCACACGGAAAAAATTAAGACCAAAAGTTGTAACGACACTTTTTACCCGAATGCGTAAGGAGGGTAATGTTTTTGCTATAGTTGTAAGCCGGGACCTGAAGACAGCTGGTGAGCTCCGATGATATATGATGATAGCAATCCCTGTTTTGAGGTTGAATTTTAAAATATGTTAAATAACATTATATTATGTATTTTTTTTTCATGATTTATTTAAATGCGAAAGGTCATTCATCACGAAATCTCGAAAACCGCTCGATGTTCAAAGCTGAAATTTGCCAGGGAAGTAGTTTGTATTCAGTAGGTATCCACTAAGAACCGATTTTGCGATAGGGCCGGATTAAAGAGGTCTTACGTCACCGCAAACGCAAATCATAAACTGTGACGTCATTCGCTACAAGGCATCGGTTTGTAATTGGCGCTTGCGGTGACGTGATATATCACATAACTGCAAACGCCAATCACGCTGTGATGTCTATGAATGACGTCACTTGTTAATGTGTTGTGTTTCGGCTGCAAAAAACTTACGTAGATTTTCATTTATAATATTTTTTTTTCTGGTTATTATTGACGGGAAAATAAATATAGCTTATAATACTTCCATAATTCAGTTTAAACATTGTTTACAAAAGAGGCAAGTAGCCTATTGCGTAAATTTGTAAATACCTTTGTATATATGATATGAATATGACTATGTAATTTTATTTTTAGTTTTTTAATTCTCACGTTGTTATTTTTTAGTATGGTATGGTATGGTTTTTTAGATAAGTACGTAATAAACGCATCAAATATATAAATTAAGCATTGTTTCTTTTTTAGTATAATTAATTTTAGTATAGCATAACATATTTTTTTTTAAATTAAAGCATAATAAATTAAAGCATAAAAATTTATTGCATAATAATTTTTTAATGTGTAATTAAAGAGATTAACTTAAGATTTAATTTTTGTATTAAGATTAACTGTATATTTAATTGGTCTAAGCTTATTAAAATGAAATTTATCGTCATTCATTTAAGAAGTTAGTTAAAATTTATTAGGTGTAAAATGTAGATGTAGATTAATGTTTATAACTCAGGAATTGTAGTCGAGATTTCGATGTAAATATTTTTTGTAAGATGAATGATGTTATTCAATACACGTATCTTTATAAATAAATAAAATTATGTTATTAACACAATTAAGCTGTTTTATTTCATATTAATTATTATGATGTTTTTCCTTCACCGCTTCAGACACGTGATATTTAATTTCTTAAAATGCACACAACCTTAAAGTTGGAGGAGCATGCCCCGGACCGGATTCGAACCTACGCTCTCCGGAATCGGAGGCAGAAGTCATATCCACTGGGCTATCTACTTGCATAAAATCGCAGAGTGCTTATTATAAAGAAGCACTCCGACAAGATGGAAGCGCGTTTACCAGGAAAACTGGCAAAGGAAATGGTCCACATCAGGTCCAATCTTGTACCCCGTATCCACAGAGTAACCAGAGTGAGTCTTTACAAGCAACGTACTGAAGCCGGTGAAGTCCATAGATTTACGATTCAGTACAAGGTGAAATCCATTAAAAAAAGCGCCACACGTCTCTTTGACAACCGCTTATGGAAACTTTTTTCATAATTTGTATTTCAAAATTTAACACTAGTCGAATAATGAATTCAGCGATCTCTTTTGAAGTTTCCTGTGATACCATTTTTTATTGAATCAAAAATAGTGATGTGACAAAGTGAACGATCATTCATTCATCATTCACTCAATATGTTCTGATCCAAATTAGTACATAATTTTAATACATAACAGTTACATCTGTTATTTATTAAGAAATTTCTCAGTCTAAGGCTTAATATTAATAATAAACGTAAAACCTATTTTGAGTCACAGTGATAAAAATAAAATTATTCTAAGACCTTATTTAATTTGACTAATAACTGAGACAAACAAAATTAAATGAATGCTTTTAATTAATAGATCAGATTTTTCATGTTGTATTAATGACTAGCAACGCCTGTGACTTCGTCCGCGTAAGTAAGTCACCTACTTCGGTATTATTGTATTCCGGAATTATTAAAGAACGAATGAAAATTAGTAATACTTATGTTAAAGAAGACTAAATGTATAGAATTGTAAAATAACTAATAGACTTTATAATATACTTCACATTATATATTTTACTCTTACAATGATATAATCATGAAACAAACAAGCCCAATAACATATAGTATATAGGTATAGTCGCCTATACAGCATACCCTATGTACGTCTCAATACACTCACAGCTAAATTAGAAAGTTGCGCACTAAAGGTGCGCACCAAAAACGTGACACTTTTTCGTTAGTTCAGTTGGTTTACCCCTCGGATTTTTCTCATACCGGGCGCCTTATATATAAAAAATCGATTCTTAAGGAGTAAACTCCAAAAAAATACACAATAGCAAAGATTTTTTACTATCTCTATAAAATTTACTTTTTATTTAAGTTTCTCTATTAATACAAATAGGGTAGTTGACTCATATCAAATTTAATTTAAATTATATATCAATTTTAAAATATTTAAAGTAGAAAAATTTTAAAAATACCGACCGAATTGAGAACCTCCTTCTTTTTGAAGCCGGTTAAAAATGTTTTATCTTAAGATTAAACGTAAAGAAATATCAAAGGAGTTCCAATTTCAACACATTGGTCCCTGCTCAGTATAGCACCGTATGCACCCTCATTGATCTTCGGGGCTCCGATATTAGAGTCGATCCGATATCGTTATTTTTTTTCTGACTCTACCTTTTCTTCATCTTTATTTTCATCATCAGATGATTCTAAACTTAGTGTTTGTGTTGGCTTAGGCGCTAGATATTTGTTTGAAATTGTAGTTTTTCGACCATCACAGAGTTGAACATTTGAATAGTCATTGACTATTCAATGCAAACAAACAGTCAAATCTTTCCGCTATATAATATTAGTATCTATATAATTAAGAAAGTCGGGTTTGTTACATATACATAATTACAACTCAAGAACGGCTGGACCGATTTGCCTGACTTAGGGTACTTACTTAGAGTAGGGGTAAGGTTGAGTAGGGTATGCTAGGGTAGGTGTTGGGTGAGAGTAAGGTAGGGTAGATGTAGGGTAGGGGTAGGGTAGTAGTAGGGTAGGAGTAGGGTAGGCGTAAGGTGGGAGTAGAATAGGGTAGGGGTAGGGAATGAGTCAAAGCGAAGCTTGACAGGATCCGCTACTAGATAATAATTAGCATACTAGTGAACCCGCCATCCTCCCAAAAACGCTAAGTTTATGAGGATGGAGGAGGATTTTGTAACTAAATAACACTTTTTTTGTACAATAAATATTTTATTCTTAGAATTTTATTATAAATTTCATTAGGTACTCTAAATTTTCAAATCGGAAGTAGTCGTACCCTCAGAGATCTGTGTGCCTAGTCGGAGTTTTCATACTGTTACGGTCACGGGATGATGACAGTTTTTTAAATTGTATATAAATTAAGAGTACGCTAATAGTAAAGCAATTTTGTAAAAGTAACAGGGTATCTGCGATCATTACTTTCGGAGTTACAGGGATTTAAAGAGTCAGATTTGCGGCGCTGCCGCGGATCCCTGAAAAACGCCCCATACAAAATGATACGCACTTATGACGTAGTAGGCAATTAATGATCGTTAGATTTATATGGGCGTTTAAACAAAATTACTAATATCTTTGTTATTTTTGCGTTTATGTTTATAGTTCACATATTAAAAAATGTTACATTTAATGTAAGGAAGCTAAAACTGTACGTATTTTCATCTAATTACGATAAAATATTTTTAGTAGATTTTGAAATTTTATAATCTTATTTATTTTGCAAATATCCAGTCAATCTTCGCTTTTTATGTATAAATTAGTTAACATTGACCTTATTTACCGGAATGTATTATAAAAATCAATATATTCAAACCTAGTCATCATCCCCATTGTAAGGAATTGAAACAGCGCCATCTAGTGGCATGGAGAGACAGCAAAGTTAGTTAGTATGAGTTTACGCCGTCACTGTCGAAAAGTCGTACGTTAACGCGGTGAAAAGTGAATAATGCTCATTGGTTGAAGCAACGTTTTTGACGTTTGTGGCTGAGTATAAGTTGCGCATTTTGACAGATCGAATAGTAAATTAACTACTCGATTGAAAAACGCGTCAAAAAAGTTGTCACTTGAAATTTCATGGTGAGACACGAGTGAAAACAAATTATGAATACGATTTAAAGTAAATATCTAAATAGAGTTAACAATGTAAAACTATATTAAAGCACTATTTTTTAATTGGAAAAGGACGAATAAGAAAATAGAACGCCAAGTAAGACGCAGGAGCTCCATGTATTGGAGCCTTACGAAGACGCAGATATAAGAGGCATTGCTTTACCAAAGAACCATTTGTTCTTGGGCTTACGTTACAGTAATTTCACTAATGAAAGCCTCAATAGCGTTCGGACTCATCGGAGAAGGTTTGATCCCGGCCCGCTGGACTATCGTGGTACCCACTCCTATTACAGTATTTTCTGACTAGTTGCGAGAGGAAAAGGAACGTTGGTATAATAAGTACTAGTTGGTGGGGAAAAGGAAAATAATAAAATAAAAGGATATTATGGCAAATATTCTTGTATAATAAAAGTGATGGTGCAGATAGTGTTACCGGCAACATTAACGGCTACAGAATCGAAGAATTTTATCAATAGGTAACCACGTTATTTGTGAGTGTCATAGACTAGACTATATTATATTCTTGTATTCCCACGGGAATGGTATCTGCGCGAAAGAAACTGCTAGGTGTAACTATAATTAATTTAACACGTTTGCTGCGGTACTAGGTCAATTAACCTCGTACGTCTAGCGTCTTCAAGAGTTACGAGGTTGATGGACCTCGTACTACACCACATAAAGTATACTAGATACTCTGCAATATGTGGCAAAACCTAGAAAAAGGTCTCAGCTCAGCATATTGCTATATGCTCCTCACATGCAAAGATTAGATTCCTAGGAATTAAAAAATGGGTATTCGTTTTAGAGATTTACAATTTGCAGTTATTTGTATACTTTCCTATTTAATTTTATTTATGCTGTGTTTGACTATTCAAACTAGGTAGTGACTATTTATGTAAAAATAATAAATAAAAATATTTAAAAAGTGCCATTTTTTATTCATCATTATTTGGTAATTAATTAATCATACCTTTAAGTTATTGAAATTAGTTAATTATTTTTACAAGTGCAGTACATAACATAAGCAATTTCATTATAAATTGGTCTTTGATATAAGTTTGAAGTTATGTTTGTTATAAATATTAACGGTTTAAAATAAAAGTTTAAAAAGTTTATCCTTTTATTATTAGACAATCATGTAATGTAACCACACAATAAGTACATCCTGCTTAACTGGCTTTAATCTAAAAACCCAACGAAAATTTTTAACTAAAAAGGCTTTCATGAGTAATCCTTAGTCTGCAAGTATGTATAAAACTCATCTTTCTCTTAGTTTCTCCAAAATAATATATTTTATAAGGAGTTTTTTGAAAGTATTCCAAATATTCAGTCTAGTTGGTGTTATAATTATGCTGGGTGAATTTCAAATTAAATATGCACCTCCACCATCCATACATGGTTGCATCTGTAAAAATAATTAATGTTTATAATACCTTTATGTAGTAGTTATAATATTATCAATTATTAGTGTCTTAATTTACGAGATAAGCAAGTGCATTTCACTATATTATGCTGCCTCATCAACCCATATTCGGCTCACTGCTGAGCTCGAGTCTCCTCTCAGAATGAGAGGGGTTAGGCCAATAGTCCACCACGCTGGCCCAATGCGGATTGGCAGACTTCACACACGCAGAGAATTAAGATAATTCTCTGGTATGCAGGTTTCCTCACGATGTTTTCCTTCACCGATTGAGACACGTGATATTTAATTTCTTAAAATGCACACAACTGAAAAGTTGGAGGTGCATGCCCGGACCGGATTCGAACCCACACCCACACACAGAGATCATATCCACTGGGCTATCACAGCTCTTATATATTATGCTGAGACACTTAAAAATAACCATTTTATTCTTAAAGTCTATATTATTTTGCAGTATTTGGTTCAAATTTAGGTATATACTTGTAGTTTTTAATAATATTGTTGTTAAACAATTTTATAACTTGCAAACTACTAAGTGGATTTGGATGAAATTTAGGAGTTACATTGTGCTTGGCTTTATTATGGCAATATTCATAATAGTTCAGATGTTATATGGTAGCTCCAAGCTTGTAATATATACAAGAAAAGGTTTCATACAAATAAATCCTTACTAATATTATAAGTACGAAAGTAACTTAAGTAGTAGTAAACAAGCAAGTCTGTTGCTATTTTAAGGTAAAACTGCCAAAAAAAAAACGGCGTTTGATTTTACAGAATTTTACACGTACATGCTATAATTACTTATATGTAAGTAGAACCCTGTAGAACCCTTGATGCCTGCAATCTTCTAAAGCCACTACGGTCCAAACTACCTATTAGGTATTCCATTAGAACAATTCGTTTTAATCCTATTGCATTCGAGAATAACTTGCAAGGGTTTTCATGTGCTGAAAATGATGCTACCTACGTCATCATCATTGACGATAAAAGTATTTATTCCACTTCATGGTCGTTTAAAATTTTATTTGATATTTATAATTTATAGATATAGAGAAATTTTAATTGGAATTAAAAATTAAAATTGTAGTATTATTGTCAATGTCAGTTGTCACACCATAGAGTACATTAACATTTGTGTCACACCACACTTCTCAGCAAATGTAAACAAAGACCACAGACGAAAAACGACAAAACAAAAGTATATTATTACCACCCTAATTTTGAAAAGTCGCTGGATCCACAAGACTGCCTAATTAGAGATGTCAATCTTTAATTGGTTGATTTATACTACAAAGTGCGTAGACAGAAAAAGTTCTAGACAAATTGATAGCTATCGTCAAAATCGTATCCGAATCGGAAAAATAATCAGTCGTCTATTTTTTTATATGCCTTTGTGTGCGTATACCTATACTTCGTTTACAAACGAGCAAACTACGTAACGTGAAAAGCTAAATAATACTCGTACTCAGGCTGCTAACGTAAACTGTAAAGTTAACGTGTATTCGATTTACGCGACGGTGCCGTCGTCGATTGCGTTTGATAAACTCCGACTAAGCACTCGGGGCAAATAGGTAAAAAATTGGTCAATTACATAATTTACACAATTTTTCTTTCAACGGTCTGTCACTAAGCGTTATGATAGACATTTCTGTTCAAAATTCCTCTTTGAGAGTGAATGATCTGAGGCACTATTTTTTACCTATAAAGAACAAGACATCACTATCACTTATGACAATAAATATGATATCATTATTTTACAAAGTGACATTAGCGTCTGTCAGAAAATTCGCACGATTATTGAATATACTATAACAACAATTCTTTATTCTATTACTTCAATAATCTACTATACACAAATAAGTCGGGATTTCCTTTTTGACGCTATAACTCCAGAACGCACGAACCGATTTCCACGGTTTTGCATTCGTTGGAAAGGTCTCGGGCTCCGTGAGGTTTATAGCAAAGAAAACTCAGGAAAAATTTCAACATAGGGTAGGGGTAGGGGTACGGTAGAGGTAGTTGAAAGTTTACATCGAGTTCCACGCGGACGAAGTCGCGGGCGTCCGCTAGTTACCAATAAAAAAATACTCCTTCTTATTTCTTTTTTTTTTTTTTAAACAGTTTTTAAAATATTTAAAAACATAAGACGCCATTTTTCTTGAATAATATTGAAAATTACTGATGCGACGGTTCGTACGGTACTACTGACTCGAGAATGTATTATTTTTTGAATTTTGTATCTCGAGCGGCTTTTTGACGGCCTCCGTGGCGCAGTGGTATGCGCGGTGGATATACAAGACGGAGGTCCTGGGTTCGATCCCCGGCTGGGCAGATTGAGATTTTCTTAATTTGTCCAGGTCTGGCTGGTGGGAGGCTTCGGCCGTGGCTAGTTACCACCCTACCGGCAAAGACGTACCGCCAAGCGATTTAGCGTTCCGGTACGATGCCGTGTAGAAACCGAAAGGGGTGTGGATTTTCATCCTCCTCCTAACAAGTTAGCCCACTTCCATCTTAGACTGCATCATCACTTACCATCAGGTGAGATTGTAGTCAAGGGCTAACTTGTAAAGAATAAAAAAAAAAAAAAAAAGGCTACGACACCGTTGTGCCTGTGTTGCTTTTACAATCCTAAACTGACCCGAGCTTGGAATCTAACCCAGATTAATTATTACAGCTCTACTAACTGCGACAGAGCGGTCAAAAATGCACTTCACGAAAAAGGGGTAAAGACGAAAGCAGTTTTTTTTTATTCTTTATTACAAGTTAGCCCTTGACCCTCTCACCCTGTTATTAAGTGATGGTGCAATCTAAGATGAGATCGGGCTAACTTGTTAGCGCTAATTTGTTATGGCTAACTTGTTAGGCTAAACTTGTTACTCGTTAGATTTTCCAGCTCTCGGACCTTTTGAAATTAGCGAAAAGTTAAATAATGCATTCAATAAATTTAGAAATAGGTTCCAAAAATTAATTAAATTATTTAATAAAAGTAGTGTTTCACTTTTAAAAACCTTTAAAACCATATATTTACGATTCGGTACAAGTATCTAATTCTATGTTTAAAACCAAATAGTATTATTTGAATAAAAATGTAAAAGAAAAAGTCCAGATGCCAGACCCGTAATAAAAAGTAGCCAAAATTTCATCCTGTGGTATCTTTGGTTAAAAGAACCTAGAGCTTCTTTGACAAAAAAATGAGGATTTATGATTTACTAGCGGACGCCCGCGACTTCGTCCGCGTAAATTTCGATGTCAACTTTACTACTACCCCTACCCTACCCTAACCCTACCCTACCACTACCCCAACCCTACCCTACCCAACCCCTACATCTACCCTACCCATACCCTACCCTACCTCTACCCCCATCCTACCCCAAACCTACCCCTACCTTACCTACACCCTACCCCCATCCTACCCCTACCCTCCCCGTACCCATCCCTTTCCTACCCCTATCCCACCCGTACCCCTATCTCACGCCTATCCTACCCCCTACCCTACCACTTCCCTATCCTACCCGTACCTCTACCCTACCACTACCCTAAACCCGGCCCTAAACCTACCCTACCCCTACACTACCCCTACGCTTCCCTACCCGTACCCTACCCTACCCTGTAACTTCTCTATCTTACTCCTACTTTTAGCAAAATCGGTCCAGTCCTTCGAGAGTGGTGGTATGACCAAGAGAAATAGAGACTTCTATGCTAATAATATAAAGAGGTAAAGTTCGTGTGGTTGTAGGAGGTAATCTCTGGATCTACTGGACCGATTTGGAAAATTGTTTTATGAATAGAAAGCTACGTTATTTGTGAGTGTCATAGACTATGTTTGATCCCCATATTCACACGGGAACGGGAACTACGTAAATGAAAGCGCCGGGCGTCATATAGCGGAATTTCTGCGTCTTTTAGAAATTTTGTATTATCTCCGAAACTATTTAAGTAATTAACATACTGTAAAGGGCAAATCTTATCTCCATAATATCCTTGTGATTATTAAATAATTTATTTTAATAAGGATTAAAGTTTAGTTGTATAAATGATGACGTAAACCTAAGTATATAAAATTAATAATTTTTAAAACACAAAAGGTACTATATCTGCTAATATATAGAAGATAGATATATGGTGTCGCGGACTTTTTTGTAGAACTTTTAAAGATACATAAAGTCTCTGTACATTAATTTCAATTTTACACAATAGTTAAGGCAGCGCATGCGAATAAGTCTGTTTAAGAGGATTTTCAGTCCGACCTGTATGACAAAAACTGTGATAACTCGGCTAATATATGTGATACCAATATAAAATATAGCCTATAGCACTCCCCGATAATGTAGCATTCTACTGGTGAAAGAATTTTTAAAATCGGACCAGTAGTTCCGAAGATTACCCCATTTAAAAAATGTGACAAACTTACAAACTTACAAACTTTACCTCTTTATAATATTAGTATAGATGACAGCGTCTGTGTGTACAGGGGGCATAGACAGGGGGGGCTTAGATACATAGATAATAGGGGGGGGGGGACAGTTCCATACATTCTACAGTGTTGCCAGAAAGTTTTGTAACCTTTTAGGTGATTTTTTGACTGCACTTAACTTACAATTTCGTATATCTAAAACAGAACGGTCGTTAAATCAAGAAATGCGGACAAATGCTCAAGAACTCATCGATGTTTCTGTGTCAATCTCACTATAAATGAAAAACGTTACAATTGACGTTGCGAAATAAGCAAGTTGCAGTCACATTGAATTTCTTAAAAAAATCAAGTATGAATTTAAGAAATTAACGTCTATTGTTTTTTAAATCCTTGCTCTTTAATTGTATTTTTCTTATCCCATAAGTAAAAGGCAAACAATCAGGGCCTTACTTAAGATGATTCTATTTACGAGTAAAATCTCCTTCGGTTTGTAGTAATTTAGTACTTGGCTAGTATTCGTAACAGACAGATATTAAAAAAAAAAAATTACTTTAGCCCCCAGAGGCTGAAATGGTGGTTTAGCCATGCTGTGGAACGCAAAAAGCAAGAGTAGTAGTAGTCAAAAGGTTACTTTTTAATATTTCGGGTAACTTCTCATAAGATCCAACTGGCAACACTGTTCTAAATACATACATTCGCATTAGCATTGTAGTAAAATCGATATAGCAGTACCAAATGTCTAACTGTCTCTTTCTTACAAATTCTGAATCGTATACGTTAAACGAGATGACAAAATGTTTGTTTATGTTGTTTTCAGCAACAGCAACACTTAACTCGTGACGCCATGATAAATAGTCGGCTGCCAATTCGGCCTTAATTATTAAATATTGGATGTTTTGTGGCGTCAAACGAAATCTGCAAAGTCAAATAGACATATTTTGCGAAATACGATTTCTAAATCTATGGTTCTAAGACACTTCTAAATATTGATATTAATTCACTCTTTTTAGCCGTTTCGTTTGTGATTTACTCCTTTGGACACTGCCCATAATATGTGGCAAAGTGCGTTGTGTTGTGTATCAAAATGCCAACTATAAATGTTATAATGTGCAGTGCAGTTCGCTGAGAAGCAAAAATCAGCCTTATTTAACATTTCATAGGTTAGTATTCGATTTCATTTTAACATATAAGATTGTTACAAATTATGTGGCTACGATTATGACATGTACTCTTAAAACCTATACATGATGAAATATTCGCTCAGGTTCGATTTAAATTAGATCACATTATTTTTTCTCAAATAAACAAAATAATAGTGGTGTACCTATATCGATAGAATTCATAATTAATTTATAGTAAGCGTCGATATCTCAGTGGAGCCTTCTACTTTGACGCCGACTGTTTAAGCCTGTTCGCAGTTATTTAATTAATGTATTTAAAAACCAATGAGTTCATAATGTGATCAAAGTATGTATGCCAAAACCTACGAGAAGACCTGAGGCCAGTCCCGAGTCGTTGATACACAGCACATTTATTTATTTATATAAAGCACGCCAAGTATACTTTTAAAAAACAGAATATGTCACCTAAAAAAAATCTAATAATATTTATATTAACTCTATTTATACAATTTTATGTCAACACTTATATAATTATACTAGCGGACGCCCGCGACTTTGTCCGCGTGAAACTCGATGTGAACTTTCAACTACCTCTACCCTACCCCTACCCTACTCCTACCCTACCCCTACCCTACCCCTACCCTACACCTACCCCACCCCTACCCCACCCCTACCCCACCCCACCACTACCCTACCCCTACCTTTCCCCTACCCTACCCCTACCCCGACAAAAAATTTAATAAGTGGGGAAAACAAAAACGAATGGATTCACTTACGAAAGGAGGTTTTTAAACTATTATCTCCCACGTTTACTTCGGAAATTATGTTACTACAAAAAAAAGTATCCTATGTCCTTCTCCTGACTCTAAACTACCTCCCTGCCAATTTTCAGCTAAATCGGTTCATCCGTTCTTGAGTTATAAGTGAAGTAACTAACAAAACTTTTTTTTATATATATAGATGTCAAATTTGTTAGAAAGATTATATGTCAAGTTAATTAAAAAAAATATAAATTTGTCAAGATATTTAAACTTAATTATTCTAAATTTTACAAAATAAAATTTAAAATATTAAATTAAATCAATGTTTTATTTTATAAAAAAAAAAAGGTCATGCACATTATTTTTAAAGATGTTAAAAGAGTTGTGGAAGATGTCGATACCCAGTATGGTATTGATAATTCGTTATATTTGGCACATAATAATGGGGGCCTGCTTACCAATGTTAGTCTTTATAAAAGGAATATGAAACACTTTCTCAGTACCGTGGTGTGGATATCTACGCGGGACTAACAAAGATACCCTTAAAATTATGGAGAAAGCATAAGTCAAGTATTTCACGTCTTCTTTGCAGTGGTAACATTTAGATCTGCGTTAGTCTAGTTTACTAGCGGACTCGGTCAAGTTTTGCTTTGATTTATGTGCAATTCTACCGTATACCCACCCCTTCCCTACCCTACTCCTACCCCTACCCCTACCTTAACCCTACCCTTAATATCTATAATAGATTCTTATATACATTTTTATATAGGAAACAGAAAAGGGTTAAATACCAGGCAATCTTAGTCTTAGGAACTTATATTAGGAAATTAATATGTGGATTGTAGGTGGTGTGGTACATTATAAAAATATACATTACACACTAATAGAAATAATATTTTATAAAATAAAATATATATACAAAATTCAAAATTCAAAATTCAAAATTCATTTATTTCAAGTAGGCTCAGTTTACAAGCACTTTTGACACGTCAGTTGACTATTTGTAAAGATTCTACCACCGGTTCGGAAGGCAGGTTCTGCTGAGAAGATACCGGCAAGAAACTCAACAGTTGCTCTTTTGAAAAAAGTCATACAGTATTACAATTTACATTTGATAACAATTAAATTACAATTTCTTATAGTTTTATTTCCTGTGTGAAGGTGGAAGCTGATCCAATGGCCTCCAAGCACCTTTGTCGTTAAGGAACTCATCAATAGTGTAGTAACCTCGACTAAGTAAATGTTTTTTAACACATTGCTTAAAGTTGTGCATTGGCAAGTCCATCACAGTCTTGGGGATCTTGTTATAGAAGAGTACACCCAAACCCACAAAAGATTTTTTAACTCTTTGGAGACGATATGCAGAAATAACTAACTTATGCCCGTGTCTAGTAAGACGTGGGTTTAGATCTCCTTTTCGTTTGTACAAATTAATATTTTGTCTTACATAAACTATACTGTTATATATATACTGACAGGCTACTGTTAAAATGCCTATTTCTTTAAACTTTTGACGAAGGGACTCGCGTGATTTTAGTTGATATATTGCTCGAATTGCTCTTTTTTGAAGTACAAATATAGAATGTATATCAGCAGCCTTGCCCCACAACAAAATACCGTAAGACATTACGCTGTGAAAGTAGGCAAAATAAACAAGTCTAGCTGTATCAACATCAGTAAACTGTCTTATTTTTCTCACTGCAAAAGCAGCTGAGCTGAGTTTACCTGACAGTTTTTCTATATGAGCACCCCACTGAAGTTTAGAATCCAAGGTCACTCCCAGGAAAACTGTGGAATTCTCTATTTCTAGTGTTTCACCATTGATCATTATAGACTTATCTAATTTTATAACATTTGGTAATGAAAACTCAATACATTTAGTTTTCTTTGCATTTAAAAGTAAGTTGTTAACAGTGAACCAATGCGACACATGCGATATGGCACGGTTTACATCGTCGGAATTATCTTTACTTCTGTCACTCTTAAAAATTAGGGATGTGTCGTCAGCAAACAGTACTATCTCACAGATGCCGCTAACATGGTGTGGTAAATCGTTTATGTACACTAGGAATAGAAAAGGACCCAGAATTGAACCCTGTGGGACGCCCATTGTGTTAGAAAAACCGCGAGACTTTGAATCATTTATGCATACCTTTTGTGTTCTATCACTAAGATAAGAGGCGATGAGATCAAGTGCAACACTTTTTATGCCATAGTGGCTTAACTTAAGTAAAAGAATGTTATGGTCAACACAATCGAATGCTTTGGACAAATCACAAAATACACCAATAGCATTCTTAGCATTTTCCATGCATCATATATATGTTTTAAAAGTTTAGCACCTGCATCAGTTGTACTGCGACCTTTAGTAAAACCATACTGTTCAGGGTGAAATAAATTATTTAAATTAAAATGACTTAAAAGTTGATTTAAAATGATTTTTTCAAAAACCTTACTAAGTGTTGGCAGTATTGTAATTGGTCTATAATTATTAACATCAGTTTTGTCACCTGATTTAAAAAGTGGTAACAGTTTGCCATGTTTCATTAGGTTCGGAAAGATACCCAAATCCACGCATTCATTAAAAATAATAGCTAAGTGGGGAGCAATTACATCAATTATATTAGATATTACTTTCACTGACATGCCCCACAGATCTCCGGTTCTTTTTAATTTTAACAAATTGAAAGATTTTTTAATGTCTGATACAGTTATGTGGTGAAATTCAAAAAGAACGTTGCACTCTTTAACATTGCCTCTTAATAGTCTCTGGGCTTCCGTAGCAGACAAATCTAGTGAATCAGTTAACAAGATAACATTCTGGAAAAAATCTTCAAAGGCATTAACAACCTCGATATCAGTGTTTACCTTTTTGTCATTGACAATTAATTCAAAACTGATATCCCGCGGTTTGATTTTTCCTGATTCTCTATTAATTATATTCCAGGTGGTTTGTATCTTGTTCTCAGACTCAATTATTTTCTGTTTGATGTGTAACGATTTCGCAAGAATACAAACACGTTTGAAAATTTTTGAGTAACTTTTGACATAATCTAAATAAGTTCGCGTTTGAGTATATTGTTTTTGCTCGTACAACTCGTACAGTTTGTCTCTACTTTTGTAAATGCCTACAGTAGCCCATTCGCTAAACTTTAATTTTTGGCTAGCATTAATGCGTTTAAAGTTAAAAATTTTACTAAACTCTCTGTCTATTGTCTTGAAAAGTGTACCAAAGAGCATGTCTGGATGATTATTTTCAAATGCAAGACTTGGAATTTTAGAAATAATTGTGTTTTTGAATCGCTTTAATTTACTTTCAGTTATTGGCCTACACTTTACCCATTGATTGCTATTGGTTTTATTATTTAAGATAGTAATTATTTGACCACTATGATCAGAGCTTAATTTATTTATTATCTTCTTTCTCTCAAGCACACAATTATAAAATATATTATCCAGACAGGTACCTGAAGTTGCGGTTATCCTAGTAGGTTCGTTAAAAGCATGCATCAAATCAAAACATTTAAATAAGTTAAGAAATCTAACAGATTTTGAGTTTTCTGTTAGAATATCAACATTAAAATCGCCGCAAATCAGTATTTGTTTGGAAGATGTGCACAATCGCCTCATTACATCTTCCATTACCTCTTCAAATTGATCAAAGTCAGCAGGAGGGGGTCTGTACACGCATACTATAATAATTTGTTCCAACTCCACACAAGAAAGTTCAACAATGCATTCCACAGAAAGACGAACTATATCTTTTCTATCCTTACATTTTAAGTTATTATGTAAGAAAATTAAGGAGCCACCATGACCAGCCCTTCTGAAGAACACACTTGACAATGAATAATTATTAATATTAAGAACTGACAGCTGTGAGTTAGTGAGCCAATGCTCCGTAATACATAATATGTGTATATTGAATTTTTCTACAAATAGTTCAACTTCTAACTCCTTGCCGTTGATGCTCTGTATGTTTTGGTGTACAAGGTTAATGTTACAGTGCATCTCCGTTGTCGTATCTAGTTTAAAAAATTTTCAATTGTAACAGTACCAGGATTGGTACTGCGGTCAGGTATAGAAATATTTGTACTATTAGTACAGGTTGTAAAAATGTCAAAAGACTGCGTTACAATACTTGTAACTGGATCGGTTAAATTACAATTAACAATTGAGACAGTACTATCATTCGTACTCTGGTCAATAGAAACATAACTACTATTATTACATGTCATATTAATGTCAATAGACTGTGTTACAACACTTGTAACTGACTCGTTTAAGTTGTAAGCCAACAGAGAGGCAACATGCTGCTTACATTTTTTTGGCAGATATAAATTATCTTTAGTCAACGAATAAGATGAGATAAACTTATTCATGTCAAAATAAAAAAATGCATCGCTGTGATGGTATGTCAAGTTGTATAACATAAGATTCAAGTTATGGATATGCTTATTTTCTTTAGCAATTGACTTAAGGTATGGAAATGCACATAATGTAAATTTACATTTGGTTCTATTATGTAATACCAAAAGCTTTTCAATACATTTTATAATTTGATGCCTTTTAATATTTGAACTGTTCCCTAACATCAAAATTACATTTGAGTAACCAACTACATTTTCTATACTTATGCTATTTATTAAATAACTAAAACTAGCCCCCGGAAAACATTTATTAGTCACTGAATGGTTTAAGTAATGGCTCATAATGGAGCCAAAATCCTTACCTAACTTATCAGAAATTATTAGAGTCTTTTTTTGAGCTTTGTCTGGCAAATTAAAACTATGTGAACTTAAATTATTATCTGAGATTGAAGGAATTGGAATAACATTATTATTACACTGCTCATTTTTGCCAATATATCCAGAAATAGACAAAACACTACAATCCTGGGTAACCGAAGGTACCTGATTTGAACATTGGCATTTGTTACTTAATGATTCAAAACGGGCCATATTGTATGTACCTAAGGCTAACAACTCTTCAGCCGCTATGATCTGATCATGGATCTGACTTTGAGACAACTCATATTTAGCAGTTATTTCCTGCAAGGAATTTTCCATTTGATTTAATTCATACTGTAAAATTTGTGTTTCATTTTCATATTTTTCCCTGGAATTTTCAAGTAAAGAACAGTAAGTGTTAACTTTTTTTATTAATAGTGACCGTTCTTTTCTTAAAGCCAGGTTTTGTTTATTTGTGCTATGAAATTTAATTAGTTTTTGAGTCTTTTTGATTATTTTTTTAATTTTAATATATTTTTTAATTTTATTGTGGCTATTAAAGAAAGTATGTCTAGATTGTGGCATAGCTGAAGTTTTGGTTGCACATGGGCTGTCACAAGTCAGATCAATGCAAAGCATTGGCGCCGGGACTGATGTGGAAGAGGCAAGCAGTTCATTATACAGATTGTTTGTATTTTGTGTTTCAAAATGTTGTAATTGTGACTGAAGGTCATTAATCGTTTTGTGTGCACTGTTCAGTTCATCTTCCAACATTGATACATTAATATGTTATAAGACAAATATTCTAATAAAATATGTCAATATGATTAAGATACTTAATACACCATAACAGATTTTTCAAATATATCAAGGGATTTTGATTTTTGTCTTGTCAACTGGGAGTGCATTCCATAGCTTTAATAGTACGCAGAGCAAATGAACATTAACCATTTGGCTCCTAAATGGACGACCGGTCGCCCATCGTATCCGTTACATGACATGTAAAAAAATATAAAGTAAACTAAGGGCAATAGGCGAGCACAGTATCATGCTCCGCGCGATAGAGAAATATAAATAGTTTTTAAATGGCTCACAACGGTAGATTTAAACCGCATTCCCTGACTGTCGGCTTCTTCAATGCAGACGGGGCTTTTCTATAAAATACTAGCGGGCAGCGAATGGTTAAAAAAAAGTACTCCTATGGAAAGGCATACACAGTGTAACAACATGGTCTTAGCTCATTTTATAGTGAGTCATACTTCCCTCCACTCAGCTGTGGAGTGACTCTGTTCTAATAATACAAGTATTAGTGTTGACAAAAACATGCTAAAGTGTTTTTCAGATAGCAAGAGTACGGTGACAGTTGCCTTATGAGGTTCATAATATGTAGGTACTATTATCATGAATCGCAGCAAACTTTCTTTATCTTTATCTGAAAAACACTATAATAGTGCAAGTTTTATACAACAATAAATTAATTGATAAATAAAAATATAATATACTAGCAGACGCCCGCGACTTCGTCCGCGTAAATTTCGATGTCAACTTTACTACTACCCCTACCCCTACCCTACCCTACCACTACCCCAACCCTACCCTACCCAACCCCTACATCTACCATACCCCTACCCTACCCTACCCTACCCCTACCTCCACCCTACCCTACCCTACCCCTACCTTACCTACACCCTACCCCCATCCTATCCCTAACCTCCCGGTACCCTATCCCTTCCCTACCCCTATCCCACCCGTACCCCTATATCACGCCTATCCTACCCCTACCCTACCACTTCCCTATCCTACCCGTACCTCTTCCCTACCACTACACTACCTCTACCCCTACCCTACCACTACCCTAAACCCGGCCCTAAACCTACCCTACTCCTACACTACCCCTACGCTTCCCTACCCGTACCCTACCCTACCCTGTAACTTCTCTATCTTACTCCTACCCTTAGCAAAATCGGTCCAGTCCTTCGAGAATGGTGGTATGACCAAGAGAAATAGAGACTTCTATGCTAATAATATAAAGAGGTAAAGTTCGTGTGGTTGTAGGAGGTAATCTCTGGATCTACTGGACCGATTTGGAAAATTGTTTTAACAATAGAAAGCTACATTATTTGCGAGTGTCATAGGCTATGTTTGATCCCCATATTCACACGGAAACGGGAACTACGGAAATGAAAGCGCCGGGCGTCATATAGCGGAATTTCTGCGTCTTTTAGAAATTTTGTATTATCTCCGAAACTATTTAAGTAATTAACATACTGTAAAGGGCAAATCTTATCTCCATAATATCCTTGTGATTATTAAATAATTTATTTTAATAAGGATTAAAGTTTAGTTGTATAAATAATGACGTAAACCTAAGTATATAAAATTAATAATTTTTAAAACACAAAAGGTACTATATCTGCTAATATATAGAAGATAGATATATGGTGTCGCGGACTTTTTTGTAGGACTTTTAAAGATATATAAAGTCTCCATACATTAATTTCAATTTTACACAATAGTTAAGGCAGCGCATGCGAATAAGTCTGTTTAAGAGGATTTTCAGTCCGACCTGTATGACAAAAACTGTGATAACTCGGCTAATATATATGATACCAATAAATAAAATATAGCCTATAGCACTCCCCGATAATGTAGCATTCTACTGGTGAAAGAATTTTTAAAATCGGACCAGTAGTTCCGAAGATTACCCCATTTAAAAAATGTGACAAACTTACAAACTTTACCTCTTTATAATATTAGTATAGATATAGACTAGCAGATCCGCTCAAGCTTCGCTTTACTTATTAATTTATTTATTTGCACTTCTTCCCTATCCCTTACACTACCCTACCCCTACCCTACCCTACCCTACAACTACCCTACCGCTACCCTACCCCTACCATATCCTTATACCATAAACCTACCACTACCCCTACCCTACCCCTACCCTACCCTACCCCTACCCCTACCCTGCCCTACCACTACAAAAAAAAAAGTATCCTATGTCCTTCTCCTGACTCTAAACTACCTCCCTGCCAATTTTCAGCTATGTCTGTTCAGCCGTTCTTGAGTTATAAATGGAGTAACTAACACGACTTTCTTTTATATATACAACGTGTCCCAAAATTCAACGATAAGCGGGCGCCAAAAGATTGACCTGCTCATGAGCACTTAAGGAAAAATAATAAAAAAAATATACCTAAATTTTTTTTTTAGTTACAAAATAAATTTTAAAATTCTTTGAAAATTTACACCTTGTATGATATTTTGAACTACCGCAGCTACAATTTCTTAAATATGCTTAAGATTTTTTTTGTATCGGAACCTAAGTAGTACTACTATTCACCACAACTCTTAAAAACACCACAATGCCCGCAGTTTTTACACAAAAAAAAATCAAAATATTTTTTTTCCCTCAAATTTTTAAAGATTTTTACTTTCAGTCTACTTTGACTCATGGTCTTGCAAAAAAAAGTATGAACACCGCTATGGCAAGTTATTTTCAAAGTTGACGCAACTAATCAAGATTTCAAAATAGTATAATACCCTAGGATAACTAGTCACAAAAAAAAATATGCGTACCATTTGTAAACAAGAACCAAATTTCTTAATTGTTCTTGTTGTTAGTAATAAATTTTACTATGTTCCAAAAATGTGTTTGTTATTTTAATTACACAACATTAAAGTAAATGTTCGAATTGTTTTCCACCGGCATTAATACAGGCACGACATCGCCTTAAAAACGACCGTTTTATTTTTCGCGCATATCTTCTAGCATTGATATGTGCCGCAGCCTGAGTGATTTTTTGCCGAAGCTCGTCCAATGTCGTAATCGGTTTTGCGTAGATCCTGTCTTTGAGACAACCCCAATAAAAGAAATCCAGGGGGTTTAGGTCGGGTGATCGGGGTGGCCATAGGATAGGACCAAGTCGCCCGATCCAACGCCCCGGATACTCGTGGTCTAGGTATTGTCTCACAGGACGAGCGTAGTGAGCTGGGCAACCATCATTTTGATACCACATATTTTGAAGGTCGCTTAGGGGGACGTCTTCTAGTAATTCTTGCAAATCATTTTGTAAAAAGTTCAAATAACTGTCCCCATCTAAGTTTCCTTGTAATTCAAAAGGCCCAATCACTTTTCCATTTAAAATGCCCGTCCATAAGTTGACCTTAAATTGATATTGGGATTTGTCTTCTCTCATCAGGTGCGGATTCTCATTGCTCCAGCTGTGTAGGTTGTGAAGATTTAAATAGCCATCTTTCTTGCAGGTTGTTTCATCCGACCATAGTACTTTATCCAAGAACTGAGGATCTTCCCGATGCTTTTGAAGCATCACTCGGCAAAATGCGATCCGCAGTGGATAGTCCCGTGATAGTAACGTTTGTACACGTCTGTAATGATATGGGTGTAGCCGATGACGTTTTAGTATTCGATGTGCTGAACTTTTTGGGATTCCCGTAGCTGCTTCTATGGCACGCACTGAGGTAGTTGAATCAATGTTTATTTCATTGAGAACTTCTTCATCGCATTCCGATCTAGGTCTTCCAGCGTTTCTTCTAGCTGACGGCAAACGACCCTCCGAAAACGCTTGATGCACATTCATAAATACCCGATAATCTGGATATCTTTGAGCGTTTGGGTACCTTTCTCGATACAATCTGCTAGCAGCGTTAGCATTGCACCGACATTCTCCATAAATGAGATGCATGTTAGCGTATTCCATCGGCGTGTATGGTTGCGGCATGATAACGCTAAACAGTCCAAAATACACCAAAAGTCCAATTCACAAAACACAGGCACAGTCCAAAATAATGCCAGGTCAGTTCAGTTTGCAGATCACTTAAGTCCAGTCCAAAATGCAAAGCCAAAAGTCGTTAGTACGAGAGCCACGTCAATTGAATACGGAAAGTTGCGCAGTAAACAAAGGAGCAGAGCGTACTGACTTGCTGGGAACAGGATTTTCTTTACCTGCATCATTGTCATTCAACAAAGAACATCTGTCTATCCCTCTCTAACGTATACTTATCGCTATCTTTCTCTCTCTCTCTCTCTCTTATTTTTAAATGTTATCGTTCGTTCCATTAAAATTCTAGGAAATTGCAACGTATGACTCACATCATTTTGTGCATAAAGTAAAAGTGATTTCTAGGAGCAAAAACATTTTAGAAATTTAGTTCTTGTTTACAAATGGTACGCATATTTTTTTTTTGCGACTAGTTATCCTAGGGTATTATACTATTTTGAAATCTTGATTAGTTGCGTCAACTTTGAAAATAACTTGCCATAGCGGTGTTCATACTTTTTTTTGCAAGACCATGAGTCAAAGTAGACTGAAAGTAAAAATCTTTAAAAATTTGAGGGAAAAAAAATATTTTGATATTTTTTTGTGTAAAAACTGCGGGCATTGTGGTGTTTTTAAGAGTTGTGGTGAATAGTAGTACTACTTAGGTTCCGATACAAAAAAAATCTTAAGCATATTTAAGAAATTGTAGCTGCGGTAGTTCAAAATATCATACAAGGTGTAAATTTTCAAAGAATTTTAAAATTTATTTTGTAACTAAAAAAAAAATTTAGGTATATTTTTTTTATTATTTTTCCTTAAGTGCTCATGAGCAGGTCAATCTTTTGGCGCCCGCTTATCGTTGAATTTTGGGACACGTTGTATATAGAGACAAATAATTAGCAATAAATTAAAATTGCGACTATAATTTGAGATTTAAACTATCCTATCTCTCAAGTTGGATCGAACTGCACATGGTGTGCGAATTTTATTATAATCGGTTAACTGGTTTAGGAGTCCATTGAGGACAAACATTGTGACACGAGATTTATATATATTAAGATGTACTATTTCTGATTTCAGGATGCCAAGGAATGAGAAGTTGAGACAAAAGTGGTTAAATGTTATTGGGATCGAAAACATAAATCCACGACACAAACAATGGTTTGTCTGTTCTCTACATTTTGAAGAAAACAGTTTTAATAAAACATTAGATGTAACAAGGCTACGGGAAAATGCAATACCAACCCAAAATTAAAATATAATATATAAAAAGTAAGTACCTATATATTATATTGAGAGAAATATCTTAGCAATCCATTGATTCACTGTGAGGTCGCCGAGTCCATCTCTTGGCAGAGAGAAAAAGAGCAAAGTCCAGGACTTCAGACTAATGTATGTAGAGTTAAGGAATGGGGATGATGACTAGGTTTGAATATATTGATTTTTATTATACATTTGTGTAAATAAGGTCAATGTTAACTAATTTATACATAAAAAGCAAAGATTGACTGGATATTTGCAAAATAAATGAGATTATAAAATTTCAAAATCTATTAAAAATCTTAAATCGTAATTAGATGAAAATTCATACAGTTTTAGCTTCCTTACATTGAATGTGACATTTTTTAATATATAAACTATAAACATAAACCCACAAATAACAAAGATATTAGTAATTTTGTTTGTACGCACATACAAATCTAACGATCATTACATTACCTACGCGTCATTAGTTCGTGCCATTTTGTATGGAGCGTTTTTCAGGGATCCGCGGCAGCGCCGCAAATCTGACCCTTTAAATCCCTGTAGCTCCGAAAGTAATGATCGCAGATACCCTGTTGCTTTTACAAAATTGCTTTATTATTAGCATACTCTTAATTTATATACAATTTAAAAAAGTGTTATCATCCCTATTCCTTGACAATCAATTAACATAACACTCACCTTCTCCGCTCATGTTGTCTTCATGACTGTCACTGTCACTAACTGTGACGGAAAACATCGTGAGGAAACCTACATACCAGAGAATTTTCTAATTCTCTGCGTGTGTGTGGTCTGCCAATCCGCATTGGGCCAGCGTGGTGGACTATTGGCCTAACCCCTCTCATTTTGAGAGGAGACTCGAGCTCAGCAGTGAGCCGAATGGGTTGATAATGATGATGATAGCTTCCATCTTCACACAGGAAGTCAAACTATAAGAGATTGTAATGTTGCTATAAATTGTAAATTATAATACTGTATGTTTTTTTTTTAAACAGAGCAACTGTTGAGTTTCATGCCGGCTCTTAGCAGAACCTGAATTCCGAACCGGCGGCAGGCCTGGCTCACTCCGCGTTTTAAGAAAAACGTATAAGTACAATGTACCCTGCACCCCTACGTCGCGGCGAATTCAGGCGAGAGTCGCGCGCCGCTCGTTTAATCGAATATTATTAACCAAAACATTTTTTTATATTTTTTATAATATATTTTTTTTTATATTTGTAAATTAAAATTTGTTAATAACCTTGGATTTTATTTTTTGCATATTTTAGCAAATATCCTAATCCCATTCTCCTATCTATACTAATATAATAAAGCTGAAGAGTTTGTTTGTTTGATTGAACACGCTAATCTCTGGAACTACTGGTCCGATTTGAAAAATTCTTTCAGTGTTAGATAGCCCATTTATCGAGGAAGGCTATAGACTTTATATTATCCCTGTATTCCTACAGGAACGAGAACCACGCGGGTGAAACCGCGCCACGTCAGCTAGTTTATATTATAAATGTGAAAGTTTGTATGTTTGTTACTCAATCACGCTACAGCAAAAATAAAATAAAAATTTACTCTTTATTCAAGATTACATTGACTTATTGATAGGGCTGGGACCTTCTTGTAAATACTGGACCTGTATCAGAAGGTCCAGCTACGCTACAACTATTGAAACGATTTGGTTGTAGAGTATACGGAATGAAGGATAAAGCTTAGAGCATGGGCTACTTTATAATGAAAAATTGATAATCGTTTTCATTGTGTAAAGAGCTCCCTAAAACACTGGTTTGTGTAGTGGAATCGCATAAAAAACAGCCGTCAACAATTTAGTTCCCTAAAAGATAAAGTTTCGTTTTATTTGTAAGTATTTGTAACTTAATTAAATTAAGTAATAAAAACAGGGAGCGCACGTAACAGCAAAACATCGATCAAGTATTGATTACAATTTGTTGTTTTGCGAATAGTAAGGACACAGAATATATTTATTGGTGTCAATTTTTTTCGATGTGTGTATCGTCTCCCTCAAGAAAAGACAGAATTTTGGTGCGATGCATCTCCATAAACTAATTCCTCTATGACCACGAATTTAATTGTAGAGCTGGCAGCACTGCTTGACACTTTGACTTATGTTCCTTGCTTTGACATGCCTTGAGTTTTGACAGTGACAAATGACAGTTATGAATTTCGCTATCGAAAATGACGTGGTGCAAAGGGTTATGAATTTGTTTTAAATTGTATTTACAAATGTATTCAGCAATATTTTACCAGTAAATACTTTAATAATACACATAAAGGTATACAGGATTTAAAATGATAGAAATATCGGATACACAGAGTAAGTGGCATCATGTATTTAAAGTCTTTCGTGTTGTTTTTGGCTCTTCAATTTTAAAGCAATCGTAATTTTATCAATGAAGATAGCTTCTGTTGAATGAGTTCCCATTTATATTATACTAGCTGACGTCGCGCGGTTTCACCCGCGTGGTTCCCGTTCCCGTAGGAATACAGGGATAATATATAGCCTATAGCCTTCCTCGGTAAATGGGCTATCTAACACTGAAAGAATTTTTCAAATCGGACCAGTAGTTCCAGAGATTAGCGCGTTCAATCAAACAAACAAACAAACAAACAAACAAACTCTTCAGCTTTATTATATTAGTATATTAGTATAGATTACATATGTATTATGAGTTTTATCAAGTGGTCAAATTATCAACAATTTTGGAACATCACAAATCGTCAATTACATACATTTTTTACTTAAGTTGAGTATTTTTCTGTAAAATCTTATCATACAAACCAACAAACAATCAAATCTTAACTTTTTATAATTTTAGGTGTAAGATAACCAAAATTTTGTCTATACTCTGACAAAATCACATAAATTTTAGCGATACTGTAGCGTCTCAACAGTGGCAGAATTTTTCAAATCAGTTCAATAGTTCCAGAGCCTAATAAAAACATACAAACAAACAATCAAATCTTTTCTCTTTATAATATTAGTATAGATTATGAGTAATACTTTGTTATCAACCCATATTTGGCTCACTGCTGAGCTTGAGTCTCCTCTCACTATGAGAGGGGTTAGGCCAATAATCCACCACGCTGGCCCAATGTGGATTGGCAGACTTCACACACGCAGAGAATTAAGAAAATTCAGGTTTCCTCGCGTTTAAGACACGTGATATTTAATTTCTTAAAATGCCAACTGAAAAGTTGAAGGCCCCAGACCAGATTTGAACCCACACCCTCAGGAATCTGAAGCAGGGGTCATATCCACTGGGCTATCACGGCTCACAATAGTTTTAATTAACACCTCAATAGCTCAATGGCATTCAGCATCTTTTGCTGTGGCATAGTGTACCTTGGATCTCTGATCTTGAGGCCCTGTATCAGAATCAGTTGGGGGCCCAATACAAATGAAGGGTAAAGTTTTCTCACAAAAGAAACAAAAATGTGTGCCTAAAATAAATATGACACTGACTATACCACAGCCTTTCTTGATGAGGACTGTTTAATAACTAAGGAATTAGAAATGAAGGTAGAAAACGCATGTAATTACATAACTTATTTATTTTAAATTATGTATAGTTTGGTTATAAAATGTTATATTAACCATATCTAAGTTTTCTAAGCTTATAAATCAAATTTATTTTTATTAATTTAAGAGCAAGTTAATTATAATTAATAATAGGTGTGAAATGACTAGTGATTTATACCCTCATTTTTAATTTGTTTGTTAGTAAACAGTACTTATCAAAAAAGTCTGTAGTATAGGGAAAAAAACATTGCTTTTCTTTACTTTTGTCATTTTCGGGCAGCACCAGATTAAGTGAGACAGTTTTTCTAATTTCCAATTTCTCACATAAGGGACCCCTGTTGTCTGGGGGCCCCGTATCATTGATATGGCCCTGGCTGATACAGCAGTAGCTACACCCTTGATCTTTTCACAACAATCTCCAATAATAAGCTACAGATTCTCAAACAAATAAAACACAGGAAGTGGAACTGGACAGAACTTGTCTTACATCGTTCATCTGGTGTTGTATATGAGTCCTTCCAGTGGCATTCTTGTGGGGGCCGGAGAAGACGTGGTAGGCCTTTTTTTTTTATTCTTTACAAGTTAGCCCTTGACTACAATCTCACCTGATGGTAAGTGATGATGCAATCTAAGATGGAAGCGGGCTAACATGTTAGGAGGAGGATGAAATCCACACCCCTTTTGGTTTCTACACGTCGTACTGGAACGCTAAATAGCTTGGCGGTACGTCTTTGTCGGTAGGGTGGTAGCTAGCCACCGCCAAAGCCTCCCACCAGCCAAAAAACAAACAAACAGGCCAAAGTCAACATGGAAATTGACCATTTAAAGGGAGTTGAAGGCTTCTGGTCTGTCCTGGATAACACTCAAGATTGCAGTCCACTATAGCTCTGTCTGTAAAAAGTTCGTTTCAGCTCTATGCACCTTCAGGTGTTAAAATAGTTAAACAAGAAGAACTCTATTAATCTTCATTAGCATATCTACGAAGGCTCAGGCCATATGTGTTACATCAAGTTTATTATTAGTATTATAATAGAATTCCATATCAGTAGGTACAGGTCCATTCTAGGGTAGGTACAGGTTCATTCTAGAGTAGGCACATTCTAGGGTGGGCATGGACCAACCGCCTATGCTAATATTAAATAATACTTAGTCCTGTAGTACGTCTTTCAAAGGTTGTTGGTTATGCTTTTCAGAGATTGGCGTTGGGCTCGCTGGTTTTGGTATGACGTTCCTCTTCCTCGGCGTGCTACTTCTATTTGATAAGGGACTGCTGGCTATCGGAAATGTGAGTGCATTATTTGTGTTGTTTTTCAAACTGATGTCAAGAAAAATTGCCCAAATGGAAGAGTAGTTATAATTATCTTGTTCCTGAATTAATGAAAATTTTTTCACAAATCTCGTGGGAAGCATGGACTTCTGGGATGAAAAGTAAGTATAAATATGAAGCGTTTATTGAAAGTACAAGGCCAGTACGCACAGGCTGAGACTGCTCGCGTCAAATTGCAAAAAGCAAATTATTTTTGTAACTATACATCGTCATTACGCTGTATAAATATATTACGTACATTTTCCAGTTACGCGCGCTTTCATTTTGAACGAATAATATTAGGTCAGTGTTCACTGAATTATCCTCAGAAAGTATACGCGACCAGTTCGCAAAAATCTTGGATATTTTCGAGAACTTTATTATGTTTTAAAAAGAATTAAATTTCAGGGGTGGAATTTCGAAAAATCTTTAGTAAATTTTGTATTTTTTTTATAGTACAAATTTTTGCCAATGCAACTTGAAAAATGAAGCGCTTTCCATACAAATTTTCAACCCCTATTTCACCCCCTTCTGTTTTATTTTCGCGACAGGTATTCTATAACCTTCTTCGTATTATAGTCTCAAATCGTGCCATGTTTAATTTGGATTCATTCTGTAGTTTCAGCGTGATGCCCAGTCAACAATAAGGCGGACAGACAGACAAAAATAAATATTTTTGTCTTCGGTATAGATTCAAACTAAAATTTTGGAAATATCTTCAATGTACAAAATTTGACCGTTTACAGTTACATTATAAGTATAGATTATAAATCACTGTATTTAACTAACACGCGATAAAAATACGTAAAATCTAGGTGAAATTCTAAAAACAGATTACAGGAACAGTTACGAAAGTAAATAAATAGTAGATTGTTATACAAGGGGCTAAAAAGACCCATTATATACGAGGTAGACCTAAATAGAAACCGAATTTATAATGGGTTTAGCCCCACGTGTTACACTCTGTTTTTCACTACGATTGCGAGAAAATAAAATAGTTTAGTACAATATTCAATGATTTATTTTAATTAAAAATTAAATGTACAAAGTCTACAATTTTGGATATTAAGGGAGATGCTTTTACCCGGTAACATAATTTCCGACTACTTTGAAGATGAATAATGAATATATGAGGTAAACGCGGGAGATAATAGTTTAAAAAACTCCTTTCGTAAGTGAATCCATTCGTTGTTGTTTTCTTCACTTATTAAATTTTTTGTAGCTATCGGAGGTAAGTATTTAAGTAAATGCGTCTCGACTTTGATGGTAACAGATTGAAAATTTCATCCATCTCCAAATTAGGATCACCATTCTCACTAGACGAAGACAACAATAACAATTATTTCGGAAAAAAATCAAGTGTGTATTATTCACGCCAATTGTTTTTTAAATTCTCGCTTTTTAATTTTATTTTTTTCACGTGAGAAAAAGGCAAAGGTATTACACTGTAAAGGATGTCCCATGTCTTCAAATCTCGCTCTATTCGCAACTCAATAAAAATTAAATAAAAAATAAACGCATTCCACAGACAAGAACGCTGCATTTCATTCCAATTTAAAGTTTTTTATTTATTTTTCAAAACAATCAGGGCCTTATCTATAATGATTCTATTTTCGAATAAAACCTCCTCCGTTTTATAGTAGGCTAGTACTTGGCTAGTACTCGTAACAGACAACAGTAACGTAACAGTAAACAAAATTACTTTAGCCCCTAGAGGCTAATATGCTTGTTTAGCCCCGCTGCGGAGTGGTAATATGACAGTGTTTTTGAGCAAGAGTAGTGAAAAAGTTTTTTTTTAATACTTTATTAATAAGAGTAATTTGTTTCAGATCCTATTCATAAGCGGGCTAGCCTGCGTCATAGGCCTGCAGAGGACGTTCTTCTTCTTCTTCCAGAGGCACAAAGTGAAAGCATCGGCGGCCTTCTTTGGCGGCATCACCGTGGTACTGCTCGGGTGGCCCATGGTGGGGATGATCGCTGAGATATACGGGTTCTTGCTACTGTTCAGGTGAGAATGTGAGATACGCGAGAATACCTTTTGAGAATTAATTGAAAAAAATAATAATACTGTTAAGCCGTGATAGCCCAGTGGATATGACCTCTGCCTCCGATTCCGCAGAGTGTGGGTTCGAATCCGGTCAGGGGCATGCACCTCCAACTTTTCAGTTGTGTGCATTTTAAGAAATTAAATATCACGGGTCTCAAACGGTGAAGGAAAACATCGTGAGGAAACCTGCATACCAGAGAATTTCTTAATTCTCTGCGTGTGTGAAGTCTGCCAATCCGCATTGGGCCAGCGTGGTGGACTACTGGCCTAACCCCTCTCATTCTGAGAGGAGACTCAAGCTCAGCAGTGAGCCGAATATGGGTTGATGACGACAAATAATACTGTAAAAGCTCCTTATTCACGCGGTATACTTTCTGAACCGCGAATACAGAAACCGTGAATATGGGAAGGGTATTTTATGCGCGATTTCGTCCGTCCTTAGACATCTTTAATCCAGCCCTTGCAGTATTATCGCTGTAAAAATTTAGGAACTTCTTCCGTTTTCCCAACATTTCCCTTCACTGCTCTGCTCCTGTTGATCGTAGAGTGATGAAAAGTATACTATAACCTGTCCAGGAGTATGAAGAATAATTGTACCAAGTTTCGTTAAAATCCATCCAGTAGTTTTTGTTTCTTTAAGGAACATACACAGATAGACAGACAAAAATTTTACTGAATACATTTTTGGCATCAGTATCAATCATTAATCATCCCTTGATAGATGAAGATTTTCGAAATGCACGCCTTTTAGCTATTAATTCATCTACCTTATCTTAATCTGACGTGCTGGTTGAGTATTTCTGAAGTTAGTTTTATTTTTGGTTGCAATAAACGTACCCACCAATATTAAGGGCTCATACTTGGTGGAGGTACTCAACAACGTGCAAGGTACTCTCTTATGTTCATCTGCCGCGCTCGAGTAAATGCAAAATTTCCTTCTTCAGCTCTCCTACTAATGGTATACTACTAATAGTATCGTCGTCGTCATAATCAACCCATATTCGGCTCACTGCTGAGCTCGAGTCTCCTCTCAGAATGAGAGGGGTTAGGTCAATAGTCCACCACGCTGGCCCAATGTGGATTGGCAGACTTCATACACGCAGATAATTAAGAAATACTCTGGTATGCAGGTTTCCTCACGATGTTTTCCTTCACCGTTTGAGACACGTGATATTTAATTTCTTAAAATGCACACAACTGAAAAGTTGGAGGTGCATGCCCCGGACCGGATTCGAACCCACACCCTCCGGAATCGGAGGCAGAGGTCATATCCACTGGGCTATCACGGCTCTACTAATATAATAGTACTACCTAATACATTTTTGCAAATTTCCAGGGGCTTCTTACCGGCTGCGGTAAACTTTCTACGGATGGTGCCCGTGTTAGGGTCGCTGCTCAACCTGCCCATCATTAGCGGAGTAAGTTTTTTTTTTAATTCTTTACAAGTTGGCCCACTACAATCTCACCTGATGGTAGGTGATGATGCAATGTAAGATGGAAGCGGACTAACTTGTTTTTAGGAGGATGAAAACTCTCCTTTCGGTTTCTACACGACGTCGTAGCGGAACGCTAAATCGTTTGGTGGTACGTCTTTGTCGGTAGGGTGGCAACTAGCCACAGTCGAAGCCTCTCACCAGTCAAACCTGGACCAATTAAGAAAATCTCAATCGGCCCAGCCGGGGATCGAACCCAGGACCTCCGTTTTGTAAATCCACCGCGCATACAACTGCGCCACGGAGGCCGTCAAAAATACCATAATATATGTATCTGGAATACATTTTTTTTATACTTACACGAAATGCTAAATCGCTTGGTGGTACGTCTTTGCCGGTAGGGTGGTAACTAACCACGGCCGAAGCCTCCCACCAGTCAGACCTGGACCAATTAAGAAAACCTCAATCGAACCCAGGACATCCGTCATGTAAATTAACCGCGCATACCACTGCGCCACGGAGCCCGTCAAAATACCATAATGTATCATCAATACATATGCATTACAAATTGAAATATATCTGTTTGTCTGGGCTAATCTCTGGAATTCTTTCTTCTCTCCGTTTTTCATTGGACGATAGAGAAGGTTACTGAGTTTTTTTTTTAAAGACCATTTGCTATATCTTTTAAATATGACCAATATTGCCATTCCCCTCCAACTAGTCGGGAAAGACTGTATTAGGAGTGGGTACGACAATAGACCAACGGGGCGGGGATCGAACCACCACCCCTCGGAAACGGGGCGTGGTGGTTCGATCCCGGAAATGCCTCCTTGAATTGAAACAGTTGTGCATTAGTGCCACTAGATGGCGCTGTTTCAATTCCTTAGAAATTCGCGTTTACGTTAACGCGATCGTCACAGTAACAAACGCCACTAGGCCCTCTGATCAGTGAGGATCTCTCTGTTGAACACTACCACATACATGTGATAGTTGTCGATAACTTAAAATTCAAAATTTTGAAAAACCCCAGAAGGTCATGAAATTATTAATTACACCATCGATCAAGTCATCAATATTCTCTTTTAGTGCGCTTTCATTTGAGACCCCACTCGAGTATTTTTTTTTTTTTAATTTTTTTTTATTCTTTACAAGTTAGCCCTTAATTGCAATCTCACCTGATGGTAAGTGATGATGCAGTCTAAAATGGAAGCGGGCTAACTAGAAGGAGGATGAAAATCCACACCCTTTTTGGTTTCTACACGGCGTTTCGAGTATATTTGCAGACATTCAGTTGTTCTTCCCCACTTTCACCCCCCACAACTTTTAAACGGCTCAATCGATTTTCATCAAACATGTCTAAAAACACTCCCACATTAGTCACCTTTCATACAAAAAAAAAACTAAAAACTAAATTGAAATAGCTTCATTCACATTTCATACAAAAACAAATTAAAAACTAAATTGAAATAGCTTCATCAGTAAGACTTTGCTCCAGGAAGTCTAAAAACTGTTTATACATATATGTAATGTAAGTAAACGCAAAATTGTGCATGTGTGCTCAGAAACTAAATTCGGATCACTTTTTGCGGTGATTTTGCAATATAACATATCCATAGTATAAAATATCGTTGGGTCTGGCCATCGATCTCCTACTGAGTGGATGCACAATCGCGACCAAAAGACGTCCCCACTCAATGAGTGCCAAACACAACTTGGCACTCAATTCAAGTAGTTGCATTTGCAAATTCAACCTTAAACTCAACACAAGGTTTAGAAATCTGCTCTGGTTACTTGGCAGACAGTCTACACTGAGACTTAACAACAAATTGCTCATTTACTGTGCAGTCTTGAAACCTATCTGGCTTTACGGGATTCAGCTGTGGAGCACCTGCAGTAAATCCAACGCAATGCGTATCCAACGGATCCAAAATAATATATTAAGGACTATTACTAATGCCCCTTGGTTTACTCGCAACGATGAAACCCACCAATATCTGGAAATGCCAACTATCTTTGAGGAAATCATAAACAACTGTAGAAAACATAAAGAAAGGCTGACCCGACATCCCAATCGCCTCGCTAACTCACTGGTGGTAGCGCCGCGAATCAAACGCCTGAAGCGAGCTGACGTGCTCGATGAGTAGTTGATGGCAGAGCTCTGGCTCTCCTGTCAGAAACCGTCCCACAGAACTCACCTGCTTATAGTCTAACGCCTGATCGCAGATATCAAGAAAAGAAAAAAAAACCTTAAACTCAATCCTTAAGGTTGAATTTGCTCTGAATTTGGGATTTTATTGAATATTGGACTATATTTAAAGGTATACTTAATTTTCTTTACCAATAATTCTAAAAATGTCAAAGCAAAATTGGCCAGTTTTTAAGTAAAATTTTCTATATGATTGTGCGTCCTTTGATTATAAGAGGTCAATGGGTCCCTAAATTAAAAAAATTCTTTAAATTTAAAATTTTTTTTTTCCAGATCGTCGACAGGATAGCAGGCGACAACGGCCGTAATATGGTATGATAAGTTGCCATACCAAAAAATAAAACAAATAATAGACTATAAACATTATGAAGTGGAAATATTATCTGTGGTGTGAACGTAATGTCGTGTGCATGTTTTTTTAAATTATATTAAAAAAATAAAGGACTCCATCAAAATAGTTGATAAGTATTATTTTGTTATTATCTGATATAATTAATAATAATTAAAAATATAGTGATAATAAATTTTAACTTTTACTTGTGACACGTAATTTTTAATTAATACTAATCTTTTTAGCCGACGTTTAAAAGTTTTTTTTTTAATGGATCTGGTATAGTAGGTTCTTGCCTTTTTAGCCGATTAAAAAAAAAACAGGTTGTCAATATAGGTAATAATATTGTCAGGATTGTACAGTTTGTATTCTAAAGTAGTATATTAATTTACTCTTTGATTCTAAACCAGCTTCTAGACGTGTTATATTGATTACACTACATGATTATTTTTAGCTGACATTTAATTTTTTTTTTGCTCTGTTATAGTTCTTGGGTTTCTAAGGTTCTTGCCTTTTATGTAGGTTTTTTTTTTAATGTTTTTTACCTCATACTTCCAAAAGTGCCATTTAATTTTCATGAAAATCGGTTTAGTATTTTTTTTTAGTAAAAATCCAAATAACTGAAATACATCTTTGGAGTCGGTTAAATTTTTATGTTTAAAAGATTATAGTCGATTAAAAAAGCAGGTTGTCAATTTGATCCGTATGTACCTATACTATGTATGTATTGTATTCTAAACCAGCTTCTAGACAAGTTAAGTGCAATTGAGGTACGACTTATTTCTTTTTAGCTGACATTTTAAAGTTTTTTTTTTTAAAGTGATTCTCTGTTGAACGTTCTAGCTTTTTAGCCGATTAAAAAAGAGCAAATTGTATGTTGGACCCGTATGTATGTAATATTCTAAGTATTGGACAGTTTCATAAGTTACTCTATAACAGTTTTTGTGTGCCAAAAGTGTGTATTTTGTATGTCTGTGTTTGTCCATGCATATCTCAAAAAACAAATCCAATCAAACCGAATTGTTTATTTGTTGACACAGTATATAAAGGTTTTAAAAATAATTATAATTATATTAAATTGTGTTTGTAACACGCCTGATAGGTATTAATATTATCTAATTACCTTCATTTTAAACAAAAAAATATAATCACAGCATAAAGAATGATACAGAAAAAACGAATACATTCTCGAGTCAGTACGACACGAACCGCGTCAGTAATTATCAATATTATTCAAGAAAAATGGCGTCTTATGTTTTTAAATATTTTAAAAACTGTTCACAAAAACTAAAGAAATAAGGTGGAGTATTTTTGATTGGTTATTTCTGATTATTATATTAATTTACGTAATTGTTGTTAGTGTTAAATTTTGAAATACAAATTATGAAAAAAGTTTGTATATGCGGATGTCAAGGAGACGCGTGGCTTTTTTTGAAGTGATACTTTTTTAGGCGTATGAGGGTAAAATTTTTACAGATGTAACGTCACGCCGGTATGCAACGGAAGTGTCGAAAGAGAGAGATAGAGCGATCGAGACCGATTGAGAGAGAGTAAGACAGGGCGAACGTAGCATGAAGCAACTAGTCGTGGAGTGAGAGTAGGGAGCAAGCAAGTGAGAAAGATTGAGAGAAAAAGTGAGACAGAGCGAACGTATCACGCACAGTGCTATGGATGAGAGGTGGGAGAGAGCTATAGTGAGAAAGATTGAACGAGAGAGAGAAAACGAGAGAGAGAATACGAGATATCGAGAAATAATACACGCCATATTGGTTGTGTATTCGTTTACTAGTTAATTATTAGAACTTTAGATGGAATTTCTGTCGTATAGCGTCATTTGCAGTAAACGCAGATTTTTCATTTATTTACAATATTATTAGCCCTTATACAGTGTATAAACAGTGAGAGATTTGTATAAATATAAACAATATTTATAAATTAGATCGCCAAAGAAGTTTCACTTCTGGCATGTGTACTTTGTACGCACGCATTTTTTTTTTATTGGTTGCACCCACAGATATAAGAGGTAACTAGATTTATAAAGTGTCAATTCTTTGTACTGAAACCAGCGTACCCAGGGGCGTGGCCTAAATGACTGTTTAATATTTAGTGAAAAATGAAATATGTCACCCTTACTTTAGAGTTGAATATTATTTATTCCTTTTGTCCCAGAACAAAACAAGACTGCTAGTACATGCGCGGGCACGCTTGCGTTGTTCCGCACACCCGGGTGTACGCGGGCCACGCCCCCTTGCTACTTCTATTGCTAAAAGCGTTAGCTTTTAGCGCTGTCTGTTCTGTGGTTGCACCGGCGTCAGCACGCAGTTTGTAAAGACTCTGGTTACTCTGTGTTTAGTAATGAACAATTTAAGACCTGTTGAAAAAAAGTGTCAACTAGCCTTTTATATAGATTTCAAAACCACGACTCTACGCAGTCTTGTCTGCCCTAGAGAGACAGAAAGAGACAGACAGTAAACCAATAGCGGCTGAACCGGAAATATCGCATTATCATTTAACATCGTTCGTTCGTTCGTTCGTTCGTTCATCGTTATGTTATGCGTGGTGGGTTTAGGCTACATTTAATCTTCCAGTGGCGTGCACTTCATAAATGCAAATAGGCACTGCCTACCCTAAGGATTTAATACAAACCTACGTTGGACCACAGAGTACATAGTTAAACAATTTTTCAATTTTTACTTATAGTGCATACCCTAGTTAAACCTTAGGCACGCCACTGATCTTTTCGTATACGGAGAGAGACTATTTCCTATTTTGGCCTTTATTATCAATCTATTAAAATAAACAATAAACCAATAATTGACATAATGTCATATATACAGGATGCCCGGGAGTATTTTCCATAAATCAGGTGTTGTATTTTTTACCGAAAATTAATTAAAAATGTTTAAAGATCATGTGTTCTAAAATTAATATTTTTAGAGTAGGTAATTAATATTTCTTTTGTAAATAAGAAGAAGAAGAAGAAAGAAGAAGAAGAAATATACTTTATTGTACATTAAAAACAAAAATAAACAATAACTTATAATAACACTTAGAAACTAATGTACAAATGGCGGTCTTATCGCTAAAGAGCGATCTCTTCCAGACAACCACTGTGGAAGAGAAAAAAAAAACATAAGCACCGATTCGGGTATACGCACACAAAAATAAGAAAAGTTAAGTAATTTAAATACATAAATATTAAGCAATAATACATAATAATAATACATAGACTATACTTAACTACATCATACATATATACAAAGAAATACATATATACATACATACATACATACACACATACACACATACATACATACATACATACATACATAAATAGATCTCAAAATGTGTCTCTTATACGCATCCTTATAATTATGACGAAGCCAAACTTTAAAATTTTAAAATGCAAGAATATTAAGCAATAAGACCGCCTTTGCACATGCATGTTTTCTATGTTTTATTTTGTTTTCTTTGTTATTGTTTTTGTTTTGTGCAATAAAGTATAAATAAATAAATAGATAGATAAAGGCGTATGTTACATGGATTGTCGGAATTATTTGAATTACTTTATATGAAAACATATTTTTTATTTTTTAGTTAAAAACATATTAGTTAATATATTAGTTAATACTCCCGAGCACCCTGTATAGTATGATACAAAAACAAATGTCATCCGGTGCTTACTGGTGGATATCATGTATGTAAATGACATTTTGCCAATGGTGATGCTAATAACTATGAATAATAATGATTTTTAAAGTAATTTCTTTACAGGACCTTGCATGATGACTATATACGGAGGAACAACAAACGACTACACAAAATAACATTCCTATAGATATTTAAGATATTGTTTTTACTCGTAGTATAGTCAGATACAATCTTTATGAAGTTTCGGAACATCGTGTGTCAAACTGCGCTATACAAGATTTTAGGTATCACCGGTTACGTAGGGGCGGCAGGCGGACAGTCGCCTCACGAGTCTTTTTTTTAGCGTATTTTAAGCTCTATACAAGATTTTAGGTATCACCGGTTACATAGGGGCGTCAGGCAGCACAGTCGCCTCACGCGTATTTTTAGCGTATTTTATGTATGAACAGCGCTTACTGACGTGCGCTGCACATCGGAGATGTCATAAAGATTGCATCCTATTATATTATATTTTTGTTAAACAGTGTTGTAGACTCCGGCAAGTAAGTTGGACCAAAATGACATTTGTCTGCGCAGATAAAATTGTAAACAAAAGTGTAATGGTAGTCGTCCACAAATCCGCATCGTGTCGAACGCATCGCATCAAACGGATCGTAGTATTCTTTGTATAGAAGTCAAAGAAGTGCGTCCACTGATCCGTATCGTACGGCTCGCATCAGAACGGATTTTATCTATCGTGAATTGATGCGACGCGTTCGATACGTACTGTTATGGGGGTAGAATCATACGACTTTTTTAAAAATATATTTTTTTAATTAATTAACATTATTAAATTAGTTTTAGTTTCTAATTAGTTGCTTAAATATCGATTATATTTTTCCGAATCCGTTATTCGCGTTTGGACACGACACGTCAGACAAATATAGTTCAGCCTCCGTGGCGCAGTGGTATGCGTGGTGGATTTACAAAACGGAGGTCCTGGGTTCGATCCCCAGCTGGTCAGATTGAGATTTTCTTAATTGGTCCAGGTCTGGCTGGTGGGAGGCTTCGGCCGTGGCTAGTTACCACCCTACCGGCAAAGACGTACCGCAAAGCGATTTAACGTTCCGGTACGATGTCGTGTAGAAACCGAAAGGAGTGTAGATTTTCATCCTCCTCCTAACAAGTTAGCCCGCTTCCATCTTACACTGCATCATCACTTACCATCAGGTGAGATTGTAGTAACTTGTAAAGAAAAAAAAAGCCTGAGACGTCATGTCGCTAACACTTACATTACTGCGCACTACAGTTCAAGTTGCATGCCGCTTACTATACTAGTTGGTAGGGAGTGCATTATTGCATCTATGAAGTGCACGCAGTCCTGAGACTTGGGTTTGAATCCATTAGATTTTTTTCAATTAAATTTATATTTCTAAAAAAAAATATTTAATTATCGAAAGAGAGCGTTGGACAGACGTTACATTTTCTTTTTAAATAATATTTGCTATATTTACGACAATAGTCCAGTCCAGAGATATGGTTTTACCGTGGTAGCTATGGTGCTATGAAAATCTATTAAAAAAAATAAACCATTTTCACTTGGACAGTTGAAAGAAATCTTAATCTTAAAAAGAGTCTAAAAATGTTGTGTACACAGGACAATGCAGTGTTTTTTTTTTAATTTATCAATAATCCTAATGTATATACATTGATTTATTAAACGATTTTATTTTGTGTTTTATTATTGTTTTATAAATTATTTTTTTTAACCGATGGTATCTCACAAATATTAAAAAGCGGTAAAAGTATAGTAAGTAAGGGGTAATCTCTGGATCTACTAAACTTCTTTTACCACTAGAAGACCACGTTATTTGTGAGTGTCATAGGCTACATTTTATCCCCATATTCTCACGGGGACGGGAACTATTCGGGTGAAACTGCTAGTGCTATTAAGAGAAAACAAATGTTTTTTTGTATGTAACGAGTAAACTTAAAAATTACTGGACCTGTTTGAAAAGTTCTTTCACCAATAGATTGATTTTTTATATATAAGCTATATTTTAACCCTGTATTTTCACGGGAACCCGAACTACATTGGTTAAACCACAAGGTTCTTCTAGTGTATATGAAAGAAAGAAAGAAAGAAAATATTGTATTTGGAAACACACACACACACATAATACACAGAAGACAACAAATGAAAAAAAAGAAGAAAGAAATTTTAAAAATATTGATAACTAATAGTTTAAAGTTAATTAAATAAATCCAAAAAATGTGTGGTAGCAAAATGGTAATATCTAGTTATAATAAATCTGTAGTGAGGTCAATTCTGTACATGAAATATATTTCCAAAATAACTATCAGAGGGTGATTAGTGATCGATACTGATGCCAAAAATGTATGTTATAGAAACAAAAACTACTCGACGGATTTTAACGAAACTTGCTACAATTATTCTACATACTCGTGTGCAGGTTATAGTATACTTTTCATCACGCTACGATCAATAGGAGCAGAGCAGTGAAGAGAAATGTTGGAAAAACGGGAGAAGTTACTCCATTTTTACAGCGATACTAATGTAAGGGCTGGATAAAAGAGGTATAGGGGCGGACGAAGTCGCGGGCGTCTGCTAGTCTATACTAATATTATAAAGAGGTAGTTTGTGGTATTGTAGGAAAAAACATCGTGGGAAAACCTGCACACCAGAGAATTTTCTTAATTCTCTACGTGTGTGAAGTCTGCCAATCTGCAATGGACCAATGTTTACTGTCTTTACCAATACCACCAACTTCCCAACTCCGGGGTACCATTAAGAATTTCTTTTTTAATAAAAATCCCAATCACATTTTTTGTTGACCTGACCCAGGTTTTTTTTAAAGAATATCATTTTTTTAATATGACTAATATTCCCTCCAACTAGTCGGGAAAGACTGTTAGGAGTGGGTACGACAAAAGACCAACGGGGCGGGGATCGAATCACCACCCCTCGATGATGAGTCCGACCGCTCCTACTGTTGAGCTATTGAGTCTTCAATTTGAACCCCGGACCACATTATAGCTGAACCAGTTAATCACGGAACCAATGTGCAGTTATAACTATTATATTAATAATGCAAAAGTGTCTGTCTGTTGCCTTTTCACGGCTAAACCACTGAACTGATTTGGATAAAATACGACCGACCATTTTGAGCCCAGCATTTTACAAAAAAAAACACCAACAAACAAAAAAAAACAAATGTGTGTGTCAGCTCAGACGCACGAATGGAGTTTACTCTCTCAGATCGACTGTCTAAATAGTGTATGTTGTCCCGCAGCATTCACTATGTACGTCTCAATACATACGCCTGAAAAGTGAAAGGTGCGCAACCGAGGTGCAGCAGGCCGCGGCGTGCGTAACTGGTGGCGAAAGCGCACGGTGAAAAGTGCCCAGAACAGAATAGGTTGCGCACAAAAACGTTACGCTATCATTCGTTCATCGAATTTTACTGCCCATTTTTTTAAACCAGGGGGCTATAGGTGAAAAATCGATTATTAAGGAGTAAACTCCAAAAATTACAAAAAGTCCTATAAGAATTAATGCGTGTTTTTGTTGAAATTGTAGAGAGAAAGAGAAGAAGGAAACGAAAAGAAAGACAGACGTCAAAGTCAATTTGACAGGTAATAACACAGACAGTCATAGACTTGAAAGTACGACGTTGACGTTTGGCACAGATAAAAATAATATAAATTTAAACAGGTAGGTACATTTTATAATGTATTATAGGTTGGCGGTGGCCCATTTATCTTGATTATGCAACTGTTAATCAAACTGAAATTAAAGTAGTCTAACGTCATGGAGATTTTATAAATTGATATATGTCGATTTGGTATATTGATTTTTTAATTCACTGATAATATATTGTAAAAGGCTATAAAATAAACTAGTATCAAATAGATGCGGAGTAGTGGAATGGTAAATTGGTAATCAAGTAATGAATGGGCAAAACAATCTATCCACGCGTGCGCGGTCGAGAGAATTCTAAATATGAAATGTGAATGTCTCAGACCAATTATAGAAGGACCTGTATCGCACTCATAGAACACGAACAAAATTGTCTGTCATTTTCTGAGGAAAACGAGCTTAGATTTGGTATATATCTTTTTTTTTTGTTTTTTTTTTTTAAATATTTTCCATATTTTTTTATAATCATCTTATACTAAACTAGAAGTTTGTGCCCGTTTTTTACACCATTCAATTACACAAAAAGGTACTTTTACGGAGCTCTTTAACCGACGAACACGATTACAACTATGAAACATCGATTATATAGATACAGTTTTTATAATCGCATTAGATCGTTGATCATATACTTTGATAGAAAAGTAACGTCTAACGAGGCAGGTCCTATACAATAATTGGTCTGAGGTGAATGTAAATGGCCAACCAAACGTGTGTAAAGTGTTTAGTATAATGTATCCTAATCTAAGCTCGTCACCCTCAGACAATTTTGTTAGTTTTGGGTGCGATACTAGTCCTTATGTATTTACTCTAAGGTACCTAAATATGTACATACTTATTTGAAACATATTTAATTGTTGTCTGTCTTTATGTTAAACAACACACTTATATAAATCATCACTATTATCCTATTTTAACATTCCAACATAACACCAGTCTAAAATTGATATACCTACCTACTGTAAGTCTGCGGGCGATAGAGCGAACTATGCTTAGAGTTTCTCTGTGCGAATTAAAAATGAGGAGATCCGCTGACGAACCAAAGTCACTGACATAGCTCAGCGAGTCGCGAAGCTGAAGTGGCAATGGGCGGGGCACATAGTTCGAAGAGCCGATGGACGTTGGGGTCCTAAGGTATTGGAATGGGGACCCCGCACCGGAAAGCGTAGTGGTCTACCCCACACTAGATGGACTGAGGACATCAAGCGGGTTGCAGGGAGCCGCTGGATGCTGGCGGCTGGAGAAAGTTGTTTGGAAGTCTATGTAAGAGGCCTATGTCCAGCAGTGGACGTCCATCGTCTGTTGTTGTTGATGAATGAAGATGATGATGATGATGATGATGATGATGATGATGAAAACTGATATTATGATTTAACTAGCTGAGCCGGCATACGCTGTTTGCCTTATAAATTACTAGCTGACGCCGCGCGGTTTCACCCGCGTGGTTCCCGTTCCCGTAGGATTATGGGGATAATATACATAGGCGCATACTGTGAATGGTCCAGTGCCTCCTCTAGAATTTTGGGCTACCGATTTAAAATTCTATGATGGACACCAAAATACAAAATTTATATAAAGAAAAATCAATAAAATCAGTCGCCCCTTTTCAGAGGTCAGCGTCCACAAACATTATAAACGACATTTCTATAATGAGTGTCGACTCTGTTCAGCGGTATGTCATAAGGTGGGTCTGGGCCCACCCTAGGAAATAATCCTAGATACGCCAATGATAATATATAGCCTTCCTCGATAAATGGGCTATCTAACACTGAAAGAATTTTTCAAATCGGACCAGTAGTTCCTGAGATTACGCGTTCAATCAAACAAACAAACCAACTCCTCCGCTTTATAATATTAGTAGTTAAAGATAAACGCGAAAGTTTGTATGGATGTTTGTTACTGATACGATTTGGCTGAAATTTGGAATGGAAATAGATTTTACTCTGGGTCACACGTCGACGACGAAATCGCGGGCGTTCGCTACCTTTGTTGTTACCTTTACAGGCTAAAAAGCTGAACCGATCAAGATGAATTTTGGTATTATGATAGATGGGACCATGGGGCAGAACATAGGCTACTTTTTGTTCCTAAAATAAAAAGGGAAGGAGAAGAAATAAGGGTTGAAAGTTTGTATGGAAAATCCTATAATTTGGGAGTTACATTTCACAGACAGTCACAGAGAAAAATTTTGCAAAATCATGAAAGAAATATGAAATGTTATGGTATTCAAGAATTTTCAAAATTTAATTTCCTAAAGCGTTGAAAGGGGTTCATGAAAACTTACACCAATCATTTTCAGACGAAGTCGCGGGCGTCCGCTAGTATTTTATATCAAAACTAATATTATAAAGCTGAAGAGTTTGATTGTTTGTTTGTTTGATCGAACGCGCTAATCTCAGAAACTACTGGTCCGATTTGAAAAATTCTTTTAGTGCTAGATAGCCCATTTATCGAGGAAGGCAGAGGAAGGCTATAGGCTATGTATTATCCCCGTATTTCTACGGGAACGGGAACCACATGGATGAAACCACTCGGCGTCAGCTAGTATTTGATAAATGACACTAATTTGCATATTGTAAAGGTTCATTCATCAAAACTGGACCCAACAATGTATCATACAATATGGTCACCTTAGGTATAGAGATAAACTGGAATTTCCAGCAGATCTTAGGCCACCTTAGATACTTTTCATCTCAGAAAATACATGGTTCCTGCGAATTTGTAAGAAAAAGAAGAAGAAGAAAAAGTTTATTGCACACAAAAATACAAAAATAATTAAAAATTAATAATTTAAACTTAGCATGCAAAGGCAGCCTTATTGCTATAAGCAATCTTTACCAGACAACGACATTACGAGAGTAAAACAAAATTTCACGCAAACGGATGCGATTATTATATACCAGTTCACGATTGATTCATTTTCACGACAACGTCATTCATATAGTTCCAAATTGCGTTTCGAATTGGAATTGGAATTGAGTCAATCCTTGAGGATGCTCCGGTTATGAAGTGAAACGTAACGAGGACTTTCGTAAGATGCTGGAGTGACATCGAAGAATTCGTCGTTGTTTCACGGAAAATATTAGAGAACAAATCAATTATTCACAACGACGAACATACAACGCCTGATTCTATTCGATACTCAAGTCTCAAAGCTATTAGTGTTAACTACTTAAGTGCATTTACAAATCTGTCACTGGCGCATCGATATATTACAGAGGGCAGCACCGACCCAGAACTTATTATGTCAGTCGAGCCAGTTTACGCCCGAGCCCGGGCAGCGACGGACGTGTCCCGGGGAGCGTGTCGCCCGCCTCCGTAAACCGACGAAATCGTACCCAAAAAAACCACGCGCACAATAAAATACACCAAAAACGTGACACCATGAATAAAAAAATGTAGGAAAACAGTGTTAACAACCACATAAATGGTACGCGTCGTGTTAAAATCGTTCCGTAAATCCCGGACTATCGTTCATCAGGATAAGAGTGAGACGGCACCTAGGAAAAAGGATAGGTTGATACATAAAACGTTTGTGATAATTAAAATTTGTAATTGAATTCGAATTTCGAAATTGTCCCATAGACAACAGTGGTTTGCGCAGTTTTTGTTGTGAAATCTGGATTTTGTTGTGTTTAAATAGTGCATTTATTGATGTAATTTATTAATATACATACCTACCTACCTACTGTAAGTATTACATGAGAAAATAGATACTTGCCTGTTAGTGCTAGTAAAATATGTTGTATGTTATAGTTTGCGTTCTTACCATTTTTTTTTTTATTGTTAATTTTAATGAGACGATTCATATTAAAGGCTTATGTTTTGCTTAAATATTAATTTTTAAATGCCATAAATACATACTGATACATTTTATTTTTTAAGCTTCATTATTTTTAGTTGTATTTTTTTTTGTGTTATACGTACTTATTTTTATTTAATACTTTAATTTAATTGTGAGCTACCTTTATAATTGTTTTAAATTAATCATAGACTAATATACCTACTTTTTGTGTTTTTTTGTGTTTTATTTATATTTTTTGTCTATTAATAAATAATGTTTAATAATTTTCGTTGCGTGTTTATTTTTGGTTTCTTCCCTAAAAATCCCTATTCCCGATATCCATAAGATATTTTGATTCTTAATTGCATGCAGCTATTAGGTAATTGTGGTAAGTTTATACATATAGGTACCTACTACAAAAGTTATTGTTCTATATTCGAAATATAGATATTAATTATGTGTAATATTTATTAATTCAATATTTATTAATTCGGTGTCCGTCAAATTGATTTTTTTTTTACTAATGAGCTTTACGGCTCTGGTTTCTAGCCCTTTTGAGCCCGTAGTCCGTAGTCCGTTAAATTGATCCATGCGTTGACCCAAGAGCTGGCGCTTATTTGGCCCACAGGTTAAGCCTCGCTATACAGAGGGAGGGGTAATAAATAATACAGTATTGTGTCCTTTTACCATGGGTGGACAATTAGACGGCGTGAATGTAATGTAAATTTAAGTAATATTAAATAATATTAAACTTGGAAACTATTATAATTGATTATCATGAAAAACATTTACCTACGAATATTTTAATTTTAATTTTTAAAGCATTTTTATTTCTGTTAGCAAATGTGTCCAATTATTTACATTAAGTAAAACAATTATATTTAACTAAATTAATTACTTAAACATATTTACAAAAACTAATATGTATTTATTAAGTACCAAAAATTTCTTTTCTAACCTTTGTAGGAATAATAGAATTAGTAGAAGGTGAATATAAAAATGTATCTCTTTCCCTGTGATTTCTGAAGACAAAATTAAGGACTTACTATTGATCCAATACATAAGTTCTAATGTACGGAAAATTTTGTAGGTATAAGTTAGGCAGATCTACTTATATGCAATGAAATCTTTTTGAATATGAATTCTATACTAATTATAAAGCTGAAGAGTTTGTTTGTTTGATCAAAAACGCGCTAATCTTAAAAACGCTGGTCCGATTTGAAAAATTATTTCAGTGTTAGATAGCCCATTTATCGAGGACGGTTCTAGGATATCTCCCTTCGGCAACAGGAACCACGCGGGCGAAACCGGGGAGCGTCTGTTAGTATTTGATAAAAAAATAATTTTACTTGTGGATTTATTATTTAAAATATTCATTAACCAACTAAAAAAAAAGGAGGAAGTTCTCAATTCGTATGTTTTTTTATGTTTGTTACCTCAAACTTTGTCATTTCTTAACAGATATTGAAAATTATTTTTTTGTTTCAAAAAGTATAGTTTCAAATTGGTCCCTTTTCAATTTTCATGAAAATCGGTTCAGTAATTCTGTGTTAAGATGAAAATAACGAATTTTCCCGTACTGTGGCTTTTAAAGTAATCAAAAGGTAACACATACGATGTTACTTTTCGCTTTTTTGTTGCGATTTCGAAGTTGGTTTAATTTTTTTGTTAAAAAGTTTTTTTTTTTTAGAACACGTGTTACTTGGCACTCTACTCGAATAAACAGGTGTCCGTTCCTTTTACAGTGCCGTCCAAATGCATTTCAGCCAGCGATCGTACGATGAAGGGGTGTTGTTTATTGAAAGATGACTAAGGTGGTTACGATCAGTTATGAGTGACTGACTGGAAAGAGAGAAAGTTCGTTGGACATTTTTAATAAACAAAGAAAAGAATATAAATTGCTTTAAAAATATTTTATATAAATACCTAACTCAACAGGCATTCTACAGTGTAAATGAGTATTTAAGTTGATATTATTGTTATTTTCATACATATTTTAATTGTAAAGATGTAAATTTTAAATGGTGAAATTGTCATTTGAATCATTAAATACTTAATAAATAATTTGCATGCCTAATTGGCAAGATACATTTACCATCTACATCTACCGACCACCTGTATAAATAATGCATGTATCTGCAAAGAAATAAATTGATTGATTAATTATTTTTCATTAAAACTTTAATCATACAGTTATGGAAAATGCTCATTCACACCCTGTATTGTTTAAATCTCCACGGTAATAAAATAATTTTTAACCGACTTCAAAAAAAGGAGGAGGTTAATCGATTCGTCGGAATCATTTTTTTTTCATGTGGAACTGTAATATCAATAATTATTACACGGCATATCGACCAATCGACTAGCACTATATCAGCAGGGCTATTATGTAACTCGGTGTACCATTGAAATAACAAGTCACTACGTCGTTTTTCATCGTATTTTCGTAATTGTGATCATCTAACATATTTATTTCAACGAAATTATCTTAACTACGTCAATTTACATCATATGGCAGTGATTTTTTTGTTTTACGATCATCTAACATGATTATTTCAACGAAAATACGTAAATATCCGTTTTTCGTTGAAATAATCTTACTAATTGCTACTGCCACTTCAATATTACTGCCACTTTACGTAAAATGAAGATACTTATGTCATTTCGTTGAAAATACGATGTTAGATTATTGCAAAAACTATTATTTGAATAAATTATTTGAATGGTACACATACATAATAACCCTGCTGGTATATTGATATAGTTTTAATCGATCGGTCGAATATTCTTAAAAAAGAAAATACATAAACTTCTGGGCACTTGGGCAAAAAATTCCAATTTCTATACACCAGTCAGTCTTAGAAAAAACATAAACATAGCTCTTCTGGGCAGTTGGGTAAAACATTCCAATTTCTATACACCAGTCAGTCTTAGAAAATACATAAACATAGCTCTTCTGGGCAGTTAGGTAAAAAATCATATTTTCTATACACCAGTCACTCTTAGGAAATACATAAACATAGGTCTTCTGGGCAGTTAGGTAAAAAATCCTATTTTCTATACACCAGTCAGTCTTAGAAAATACATAAACATAGCTCTTCTGGGCAGTTGGGTAAAAAATCACAATTTCTATACACCAGTCAGTCTTAGAAAATACATAAACATAGCTCTTCTGGGCAGTTGGGTAAAAAAATCCCAATTTCTATACACCAGTCAGTCTTAGAAATTACATAAACATAGCTCTTCTGGGCAGTTGGGTAAAAAATCCCAATTTCTATACACCAGTCAGTGTTAAAAAATACATAAACATAGCTCTTCTGGGCAGTTGGGTAAAAAATCCCAATTTCTATACACCAGTCAGTGTTAAAAAATACATAAACATAGCTCTTCTGGGCAGTTGGGTAAAAAATCCCAATTTCTATACACCAGTCAGTGTTAAAAAATACATAAACATAGCTCTTCTGGGCAGTTGGGTAAAAAATCACAATTTCTATACACCGGTCAGTGTTAAAAAATACATAAACATAGCTCTTCTGGGAAGTTGGGTAAAAAATCCCAATTTCTATACACCAGTCAGTCTTAGGAAATACATAAACATAGCTCTTCTGGGCAGTTGGGTAAAAAATTACAATTTCTATACACCAGTCAGTCTTAGAAATTACATAAACATAGCTCTTCTGGGCAGTTGGGTAAAAAATCCCAATTTCTATACACCAGTCAGTGTTAAAAAATACATAAACATAGCTCTTCTGGGCAGTTGGGTAAAAAATCCCAATTTCTATACACCAGTCAGTCTTAGAAAATACATAAACATAGCTCTTCTGGGCAGTTGGGTAAAAAATCACAATTTCTATACACCGGTCAGTGTTAAAAAATACATAAACATAGCTCTTCTGGGCAGTTGGGTAAAAAATCCCAATTTCTATACACCAGTCAGTCTTAGGAAATACATAAACATAGCTCTTCTGGGCAGTTGGGTAAAAAATCACAATTTCTATACACCGGTCAGTGTTAAAAAATACATAAACATAGCTCTTCTGGGCAGTTGGGTAAAAAATCCCAATTTCTATACACCAGTCAGTCTTAGGAAATACATAAACATAGCTCTTCTGGGCAGTTGGGTAAAAAATCCCAACTTCTGTACACCAGTCACTCTTAGAAAATACATAAACATAGCTCTTCTGGGCAGTTGGGCAAAAAATCCCAATTTCTATACACCAGTCAGTCCTAGAAATTACATAAACATAGCTCTTCTGGGCAGTTGGGTAAAAAATCCCAATTTTTTTACACCAGTTGGTCGTAGTACGCGCAATTAAGTGCTGACTCAGCGGATTGTTGACCCGACGGTACATTTCTAAATGTCGCCTGAAAGCGGGAAGCCAAACAAAAACCGACAAAAGGTCGTGGTGGTCATATTCTGTGGTAGCGGTCGATGTTTTGGGACACAGTCTTTGTTATTTTTTAGGGTTCTGTATCTCAAGGAAAGGTTAAAACATTATAAAATACATTCATTAGAACAACGTAGAGAACTTTTTGATTTACTGTTCTTAAATCTATGCATAAAGCTGAAGAGTTTATTTGTTTGTTTCATTTCGTTTCGGTATCTACACGACTTCGTACTGGAACGCTAAATTGCTTGGCGGTACGTCTTTGTTGGTAAATTAGTTACCAGCCATGGTCGAAGCCTCAATTGGCCCAGCCAGGGATCGAACCCAGACCCAGGACCCCACTGCGCCACAGAGAGCGTCAAGAGTTATTTAGTTATGAGATGTTTTGTAATAGGACTAGACTAGTGGAGGGGACGAAGGGAGGGTAATATAAATATTGGTCATACTAGCGGATGCCCGTGACTTCGTCCGCGTGAAAATCAATGTAAACTTTCAAGCCCTATTTCTTTAGGGGCTTAATTTTAAAATTTTAAATTCATATTATATTTCGTATTTTTTTTAAGATTTATGCACATTTTTTTAAAACCGAAACTAAAATTTAAGGACTTTCCATACAAACTTTCAACCCCTATTTCACCCCCTTTTAATTTTATTTTCGCAATAAAGAGTATCCTATAACCTTTTCCGTATTATGGTCTTAAGTCGTGCCAAGTTTCATTTGAATCCATTCAGTAGTTTCGGCGTGATGCCCGAATAACAAAAAAACACGGACAGACAGACAGACAAAAATCGAAAAAAATGTTTTTAGCTTCAGTATCGACTATATAATGCCCCCAAACAAAAAATTACAAAATATCTTCAGTGTACAGAATGTACAGAATTTGTATTAAAAGTATAGATTCTAGATGGCGCTGGCGTTCGTTATGCCACGGCAACGTTTGGCGTTACAAATGGTATACGTAAAATATCAAATTGCGAATTAATGTATAGAATTCGACCAGTTTTATTATATGTATAGATAAGATTAAAAGAGTATGGCTAATATAAATAAAAAAATAACAAAACAAGTATCTATAATGTTAGCTAAAAGTCATACAATATCTCGCAAACTGCCCAAACCTGCAACTGTGTACATTTATTAGCTCTTAACTACTACATTTCAACTTTATGTGGTCACTAAGAGTCTTGGAGAGCTGCCATAACAGCTGTATGAAGTAATCGAGCATGTACTCAAGTTAAAATTATATTTTTAACCGACATCTTAGATGGAGAACATTGCCAATTCAGAAAAGGTAAGTATATATTTTTTAGTTACGTACATACGGATTATTCACCAGCAGACGCTCGCGAGTTCATCCGAACTTAGATCTCTTTAATCCAGCCCTTACAGTAGTATCGCTGTAAAATTCTCCCGTTTTCCTAACATTTACCTTCACTCTGCTCCTATGGATCGTAGGGTGATGAAAAGTATACTATAACCTGCCCAGGAGTTCTTCTTGTATGGCAATAAAAATCTATACTTTAATAAATCTGTAGAGAGGTCAATTCTGTACATGAAATATATTTCCAAAATAACTATCAGGGGGTGATTAGTGGTCGATACTGATGCCAAAAATGCAATCAGTAAAATTTTTGTCTGTCTGTCTGTCTCTCTGTCTGTATGTTCTTTATAGAAACAAAAACTACTCGACGGATTTTAACGAGACTTGGTACAATTATTCTTCATACTCCTGGGCAGGTTATAGTATACATTTCATCACGCTACGATCAATAGGAGCAGAACAGTGAAGGGAAATGTTGGGAAAACGGGAGATGTTACTCAATTTTTTAAGCTTCGCGTGTCGAGTGTGCAGCCTTAATGGGTAGGGTAGGGGTAGGGGTAGGGACTAGGGTAGGGGAAGGGTAGGGTAGGGCAGGGTAGGGGTAGTTAAAAGTATATAATAAACTTCCTCATAGTCTAAAAGAGATGCCCTGGCCAATATTTAAATGTAAAATTTATAAATTATTATTAAAAAAAAGTTATTATGACATTCAAGATTATTTTATGGACATGGACATTTTCTAACTTATTATTTTCTAATTGTGACATTGTACTAATTTAGATTCTTTTTTTTCTTCATTCAAATGTATTTAATTATTTAAGATAATTCATACACCAGTTATGGTAAAATGTATAAAGGCTCAATTCTATAATATGTACCATCATGTTAAACCTACATTTTCATGAATAAAAATATCATTCATAAATAAAAAAAAGGAGTACGAAGAATAATTGTGCCAAGTTTCGTCGAGTAGTTTTTGTTTCTATAAAAAACATACAGACAAAAGTTTTACTGATTGCATTTTGGCATCAGTATCGATCACATGGTTATTTTGGAAATATATTACCAGTACAGAATTGACCTCTCTACTGATTTATTATAAGTAGTTATATACAGGAAGAAATTTTTTTAAGTACGGATATTTTTATATTTTGTACATAAACAAAATTTAATGAACACGTATTTTTTCTTTTTTTTTTTAACTCAAAAATAACAAAGTTATCGTTAGCTAAATTTATTTACGTTTAAACAGAATTTGAGGGTCACCCTATCGCTGTACTAGGTAATAGGCAACTACAAAATCAGCTGGTAGGTAGGTTACGAGCGCCCGCGCCGAGGGCCGTTGACCTTTGTGCGTTTATTTTATTTTTGTTCGATACCTATTATTTTTATAATAATTAAAGGTCGTCACTTTTGAGCTGAGTACCGATATTCCTTTCATACTTTATTGGGCTTAGGACCATCAATAATGCCTGAAGTGCATGCGTAATAATAATAATAAAAACTATGAACTTTCGATTGAAATAATGAAATACAAATGATTATTATTACGCAAACTTTTGCATTAAAGGCGTATTTAAAAAATTGTAATCAGCATATTTACATTCATCAATGATATCTACTTACTAAGTTTGTTTTTGTTAATTTGAAAATTTTAATCACTGTATTTTAACAATTGTTCGAAATGAAGTCCATTCCTTTCAAGGCACAACCGAGCACGTTTTAATAAAATTTTCATTTAGTTTATTTAAAACACATGTTCCTCACATTAGGCACTGCGGGGTTCAGGATTCCTTGGGCTCGTGGCCTAGGAACACTCACTCGTACATTGTGCAAGCTGCACGAAGGCGTTCATTGCTGAGCAAATACACTCGCCCCATTTCGTAATAGTCGCGATTTGAAAATCCCGACATAGTAAATGCGCAAGCGACGGCAGATTGTCTGTCACTGGTCGCCCATCGGCAATTCGGTAGGCGTCCTCAGGGATTTTTCGATCCCCTCACCTCTGCCACCCCTGTCAGTCGAAGCCGAAGCGATATGCCTACGGCCGGTATTTCTTTGTCGGCGTCTTACAAAGTGCCGCCAGCATTTGCGCAGTTTGTTTGGTAATGTGTCCATTATTTTGTTATTTCTGAGACATAAATTGATAAAAAAAAAATTACATAAAATGTATCGAACTGTTTGTAGATTTATGTTCTATTAATGATACTGAACCACGAAAAAAAATATCGGTACTAAAGTCCGAATCACCCTGTATAGTTGAAGAATTAAATAGCACAGATTTTGCCGAGCACCGAATATCAAACCCCTATTGTATCTTTTTAAAATCAAAATCTTTTCAAAATAGTTGTTGTATCTTTTTGTGATCTGTAACGATGATATTTGGAACTTAATTGGTTTTGGATACTTTGGAGCAGAACATAAATAATTTTTTATCTCGAAAAAATCCAGGGTTCCCGCGGGATTTGTAAAAAACTGAATTCCACGCGGAAAAAGTTGCGGGCGTCCGGTAGTTTTTCACATATTTCACTATCAGTTAAAACCTGTAAGTGCATTTATTACCGCCCGCCTTTAACTGCCATATTTATTGTTTCAGTTGTGTGCATTTTAAGAAATTAAATATCACGTGTCTCAAACGGTGTAGGAAAACCGTGAGGAAACCTGCATACCAGAGAATTTTTTTAATTCTTAGCGTGTGTGAAGTCTGCCAATCCGCATTGGGCCAGCGTGGTGGACTATAGGCCTAATCCCACTCATTCTGAGAGAACACTCGAGCTCAGCAGTGAGCTGAATATGGGTTATCGCCGCGTTAGCCGCTTTTAAATTTACATGTTGTTAATAGACAGTGTAGGAAATAGTAGTCTGTGACAGATATGATGTCTCTCGATCTCGTGTTGGCTTTAGTGTGCTCGTGGCGTTCGAGCCGTCCACATCTCTTGTTAGGTAATTCTTTATGGGTTACTTGTGATAGGCGGGGAGAGTGACTTGAGTGGAAAAGGGGAGTGTTTTATATCAGTCAAAGGATCCTTTAACCCTACACACATCGTTCACAAGTACGTGACTTCACTCAAGGTCATTCTCTGTCATTCTAGGGTCTTATTTTGGTTACAGTTTAATTTGTTAATTAAGTTGTCCTGACAAGTGTTGTGAAACCCTTGTTCTACATTAGTTTTCTTATATTTGTAATCACCTTTGAGTCCTATAATAGATGATGATGATGAATCCGTACTAATATAAATAAATACTTTATATCCCGGAATAAATCACGACGGTATTTGTAAAAAACTGAATTTCAATCAGACAAAACGCGGGCGTGCGATAGTTTTCCACATAAAGTTTCGCTATCAGTTCAAACCTAACTACATTTATTACCTCTTTAACTGCCATATTTATTGTTTATGTGGCTAGTCGGAAAACTTAACGTGAGTTTTTGGACGAAAGCCATAGCAATACCAAGATATTATGGCAACTTATAACTTTGTACGAATTTGGGTCATGCGTTTCTTTTTAACCTAGTTTTTGTTTATTTGTTTACCTTCCTAACACAATTTTAATTGTTTTTATCATTCATCATCGCAACCATTGGTCGATTCGTAGCTTTTTTTTGACGTGACAACGTCTTATAATTTGATGGAGCCGGCTGCACACTCGAAAAAAGATGACGTCATGTGTCGTTCGAAAACGAACATTTTCTTTGAAAAATGCAACCATTTCATCAGTATTTTCTTATGACGTTGTCACGTTCAACTATCGTCAGTAAACCGCACTTTACAGAGAACCGAATTTTTTTTCTACAAGGTTAGTCCACAATCTCACCTGATGGTAAGTGATGATGTGATCTAAGATGGAAGCGGGCTAACTTGTTAGGAGTAGGATGAAATGCACACTCCTTTCGGTTTCTACACATCGTACCGGAACGCTAAATAGCTTGGCGGTACGTCTTTGTCGGTAAGGTGGTAACTAGCCACGGCCGAAGCCTCCCACCAGCCAGACATATTAAAGAAAACCTCAATCGGCCCAGCCGGGGATCGAACCCAGAACCTCCGTCTTGCAAATCCACCGCGCATACCACTGCGCCACGGAGGCCGTCAAAATATTATTATCTTAGATTTTTATTTTTTCTAAAATTGCCTCAAATCTGGCAAATTGAAAAAAATCCTATAATACCTGCTAATGTTTGTTAAAGACGAATATTGTGACATAACTAATACCTATTAAAAATAATTATGTTGCAAGTATCAAACTGATTTATTCCAATATTTGCACTATAATTTTGGGATTGGGCAAATAAAAGTTTGTATACAGATGTCAAGGAGACGCGTGACGTTTGGGGTTTTTTATGGATTTCACCGGCTTCACCACGCTGCTTGTAAAGACTCATTATGGATCATCTTTATTCTGTGGCCCCAAATCCCCCGGTGACGCCGCTAAGGTCCCATTAAGAAACCTTACACTATCCTGTTTAAGGCATCTCAGAAGAGGTTAATTAAATAAAAATCATTTCATCACAATCACAGATTTGACCGTTTATTCAAACAGTAGAATAGAATAGAATATCTTTATTTGTCCACACACGAGGAATAAAATAAAATAAAATAAACAAACAGAACATACAAATATCTGGTCGTGGACAAAACAGGTATCCACCCCAGCACGATGCAGTATTCATGTTCACAAAAATTAAATCGCTAAAAACAATTACCTACGCAATAATTCATTATGTACTTCGCTACTAATGCTTTAGTAGTATTTAACATTAATTAATATTCACAATAAACCAACTAAAATAATGTAGATAACAATTAATAAAAATAATATCAAGCACCTTAGTTTTTTTTTTTACAATCCGTTCATCTCTGTCTCTCTGTCTTTCCGAAAAAAAACATGGCGACCGTCTCATAGATACAACCACAGACAACATAGAAATAGTGAGTAACACGTGACTTTTTTTACGTGAGTACAGGAAAGTCGTGTTACAATCAGAATGTAATAAAATACCCTCTACGGGTACAGCAGAACAATAAAATAAATTAATTAAACAAATAAAAAAACCCGACTGCATAAATTATACAAAAACTGAAAAGAAAAAAAACAAGCTCAGTCCAGAAGTGTAGAAAGCAATTAGAAAACAATCGGGACCCGCAAATAATTATCATAACAAAAAATAATCTTGCAGTCGGGTAAAAAGTCAAGTCGAGTCATAGAGAATCTTCTTTTTTTTAATTCGTTATCAATCAATCCGACTATATGCAACAAAGCTTGATGACGTCACAGCCGCCATGTTGACATTCTTTTGTAATATTTTCAGTCGATCGGATACTTTGATGAAATATTGTTTAATTAATTGAAAAGTTGCCCGTTGAAAAGTCGTTAAAACTCCATTGTATGTTTTTAAAGTATTCATTATCGACTCATATTAGGCTCACAGCTGAGCTCAAGTCTCCTCTCAGAATGAGAGGGGTCAGGCCCTATGCGGATTGGCAGACTTCACACACGCAGAGAATTAGGAAAATTCTCTGGTATGCAAGTTTCCTCACGATGTTTTCCTTTACCGTTTGAGAAACGTGATATATCTAGCATTTTTTTTAGCCTAGTAGATATGACTTATGCTTTTGATTAGGAGGGCGTGGGTTCGAATCCGGTCCGAGGTATGCACCTCCAACTTTTCAGTCATGTGCAGTATATGTAATTAAATATCACGTGTCTCAAACGGTGAAAGAACAAATCATGAAGAAACCTGCTTATCTGAGAATTTTCCGCATTGGGCCAGCGTGGTGGACTATAATCCTAACGCCTCTCATTCTGAGAGGAGACTCGAGCTCAGCAGTGAGCCGAATATGGGTTGTTAATGATGATTATAGCTTTATTAAGAAATCTACTCAGTTTGGTTAATTAAATGAAATGAAAATAAATTTTATTGTACACCACAAAGAAACAAAATACAAAATTAAATTTTCTTACTAGTGCATACCCTGTTCAACTGCCTTATGCATGCCACTGGAAGCCACATACACCACTGGCTCAACAAGAGAACAGACTTATTTTTCCCATCAAATGAGAATTTTTATATATTTTTTAGAACAAAATGAAAGTTTCGGACTCAAGATTCGAACCCAGGATATCGGAATTAAAAATCATTGCGCCTGCGATGTTATATAGACGTAAAAAACACGAAAAATTATGTCTCTATTCCAAACAAAGATGCAATTTCCGAGAAAAAAGAAGCACTTTCTTTAGAAAGAGTTGAATGAAAAAGGCTGTGCGAGCAGGGCAAGTGCGAAAGGAAACAATGACGTAAAGTGCAAGTGGAGTGAAGTGGAGTGAAGTGGAGTGAAGTGGAGTAAGTGGAGTGAGGTGGAGTGAACGGTCGCTTTGACAGGCGACAATGAGCGCGGGTGCTTGACAGTTGGCGGGAAACGTAAAGATTTACGTCTTGTTTTGATAAAAACAACCATTTTTGCTGACAAACCTTGGTACTATTCCGATCACGGAATTAATAGGTGAAGTCCTTTTCATGAAAGAAGTCCCCCGGACGCGACGCTAATGTCTAACAGCGGAATTCATAGACATTGTAGAGGCACCCTCAGGGGATCATTCACCTGCCGAGTGTCAAATTCTCAAACAAATAGAGGTTAAATTCGACACTCAGCGGCTGAATGATCCCCTGGGGGTGCCCCTACAACGTATATGAATTCCACTGTAAATTGTGCTCAATGTCATTTGGTAATGGCAGTCTTTACTGTCATTTGTGTAAGGTATTGTCAATTTTAGTTCAGGTTTTCGCGAACTTTGACGGCGTTTTTTGACGGCCTCCGTGGCGCAGTAGTATGCGCGGTGGATTTACAAGACGGAGTTCCGGGTTCGATCCCCGGCTGGGCTGCTTGAGGTTTTCTTAATTGGTCCAGGTCCGGCTGGTGGGAGGCTTCGGCCGTGGCTAGTTACCACCCTACCGACAAAGACGTACCGCCAAACGATTTAGCGTTCCGGTACGATGTCGTGTAAAAACCGAAAGGGGTGTGGATTTTCATCCTCCTCCTAACAAGTTAGCCCGCTTCCATCTTAGACTGCATCATCACTTACCATCAGGTGTGATTGTAGTCAAGGGCTAACTTGTAAAGAATAAAAAAAAAAAACTAAAATTGACTTTCATGAAACTCTATATGGAACTGGTTTCTGTCATTTTCAGTTTTAAAAACTTCAGGGCGTGTTCTAAACAAACACACCTTTAGTACTGTGCCTTTAGTGTAAAAAATCAACCCCTAAAGTGGTGAAATAGGGGTTCAAAGTTTAAATTAATTTCCACGCGGACGAAGTCAGTCAAAAAGGAAACCCTTGCACGTTGGCAAGAGGAGTGGGATGCATCTGACAAAGTAAATTATAATCAATTGTAAATTATAATACTGTATGACTTTTTCAAAAGAGCAACAGTTGAGTTTCTTGCCGGTATCTTCTCAGCAGAACCTGCCTTCCGAACCGGTGGTAGAATCTTTACAAATAGTCAACTGACGTGTCAAAAGTGCTTGTAAACTGAGCCTACTTGAAATAAATGATTTTTGATTTTTTGATTTTTTTTTGAAAGGCAGATGGACGCACCGTCTGATCCCAAACCTAACAAAATTGACCAGCAGACGACATGAGCGCTTATCATACCATCTGACGCAATGCTTGACAGGTCATGGTGTGTTTATGGACTATCTCGCAGGAATCAGAAAAAGGCCAGATGCGACATGTATGTACTGTAGTGAAACGGACAACGCATTGCACACAATATTCCACTGCCTACGGTGGAGTGAAGACAGAGAAGAAGTTTGTGCGAAAGTGGATGATATCTCGGAAGAAAATCTTGTACCCAAAATGTTAGAAACGTCAAATAACTGGACGACTATCGTTGACTTCTTAGATAGAGTCATGAGAGGAAAGGAAAAAGAGGAGAAAAGGAGAAAGACTTGAAATAGACACAATGGTTGCCGTGTTAGGCTGTAAGGCGCGTACACGGACAACAGGGCGACAGGAGGGGTTAACCGGTAAGAGTCCGGCACTACCTAGCTCAACCAGGTGTCCATGAGGATTTCCCCTGTATATAAATAAAAAATAAAAAAAACGCGGACGAAGTCAGGGCGTCCGCTAGTTGTATATAAAAGTGCAACACACCAGATGTGATCACAAAGCTTTTAATTCTTTCCAGCGTTTGAGCTCTTTGAGCGCTATAAAATATAGCGTGTGATATTTTTGTGAGAACTCGAAAACTTTTAGTGTTGAATATTTTTGTTTGAAAAGCAACATTTGGGTCGTATATGTGCGGATATGAACCTCGTTGGTTCAGCGGTTAGCCTATGTGGCTTAGGATCATTTTCGACGGCCTGCGTGTGAAGCTTTTTTAACCGACTTCCAAAAAGGAGGAGGTTCTACGTTCGGCTGTATGTATGTTTTTTTTTTTTTTTATGTATGTCCAGCGATAATTCCGTCAATTATGGACCGATTTTAAAAATTCTTTTTTTGTTTTAAAGAGTTTACTTCCATTGGTCCCATTTTTTTCATGTCAGGATCTGATGATGGCATCCTGGAGAAATTGAGGGGAACTTTCGAAAGTTGTAGAGACGGCTAGTGCGTTTGTTAGTGTTTCCATAAGGTATTTTAAACCACTACAACTTTATGAAGGTTTGGAGTTGGTCTGATGATGGACCCGAAACAGAGACGATGGAACTCGTCAAGAATTTACAGCAGTCACCTTTTGTTTGGGCTTGATTAATTTGTATTCATGAGTACTTTCCACCTATATGAATTGTGACTGTATTAAGGGTCTGGTGATGAAGACGAGGGACAGTGAAGAGAACTCCTCGACGGTTCATAGTAGCTACCTTGTGTTTGGACTTGATAAATTTGTATTGATGAGAACTTTCCACCTAGATGGATTGTGACTGTATTAAGGATCTGATGATGAAGACGAGGGACAGTGAAGAGAACTCCTCGACGGTTCACAGTAGCTACCTTGTGTTTGGACTTGATAATTTTGTATTGATAAGAACATTCAAAATATAAAAAAATATTTTTTTTTACATAATTTAGTTAATATCTTTAACGCCCAAAATGGGCTTTTATTACACAAAATTTCAATACAGAAAAGTTGAATATGTCTAATCAGAAGGTAGGTACATCCCGACCCAGTTTAAAAACCCATGCCCTATGATTTTTTTAATTCTCTACAAGTTAAGCCCTGACTACAATCTCACCAATGGTAAGTGATGTAATCTAAGATGAAAGTGGGCTAACTTGTTAGGAGGAGGATGGAAATCCACACCCCTTTCGGTTTCTACACGACATCGAACCGGAACGCTAATTCGCTTGGCGATACGTCTTTGTCGGTAGGGTAACTAGCCATGGCCGAAGCCTACCAGCCAGACGTGGACCAATTAAGAAAACCTCAATCTGCCAACCGGGGATCGAACCCTGTCTTTAAATCCGCGCACACCACTGCGCCACGGAGGCCGTCAAAAGCCTTCGGTGGTGATTCGATTCTGCCCGCAGGACCGTTGAAAGAGAATCCGAATATTGGTCATATTTAAAATATGGCGATATTCTAAAAAAAAAACAATTAAAAAAAATATTGAAGATTCAAAGAGTCAATACGCCAGCGAGGTAGATTGTTACTTAACTATGCTCAGAGCAGCCTGCCTTGCTCTGAGGTATCGTGGTAAAACCTACTAATATTATAAACGCGAAAGTTTGTATGGATGTTTGGATGTTTGTTACTCTTTAACGCCGCTACTACTGAAGCGATTTGGCTGAAATTTGGAATGGAAATAGATTTTACTTTGGAATAACACATGGGCTACTTTTTATCCCGATTGTTACATAATAAATGTATGTAACTGGCACTGCGTGCGGGGCGCGGGCGCGGAGAAACGAAACAGAAAGTCTAGGGTTCCCAACTTAGGGGTTTTCCCGCCAGTTTTGGGGGGCAAATAAGTGAAATAGGATTTTTTTAGGGTTCTGAAATTTTTAGGGACATTTTCAGGGATTTTTTGACTCTTTAATATTTTTAAATTGATGATAATTTTAATATTACTTTCTTGACCTAGCGACTTACAACGATATATAATACGTTATTCTACAACCATTCTGAGGCAACTGGCGGCAATTTTCATCGAATAAAAAAAATTGTTAAATTTATTCATTGTCGTTGTTTTGAAACATACCTACATGTTGTAGGTATGTTTCAAAAAATCTGAATCTTCAATATATACGACGTAATATTTTGTCTGTATTAAATATAGACTTTTGAAACATATTACAGCATATTATTTCTTAATTATTATGAATTTATATTTTTAGGGGGACAACTCAATAATTAAGGCGATTTTAGGGGTTTTTGACACAAACTTTAGGAATAAATATTTTGGATAGTTGGTAACACTAAAGTGGTACCCCACTTGCGTTCCATGACGTTGTGCGAGTAAGACGCATACTGTGTGACTACACAGTGTTTAATTCTAACCTAACTTATTACGGCCATAAGAGTAACCTGTACACCGATGGTTTCCCGAGATTTGCAAAAACTGATGATTTTGATGATATGAATGTTTGTTACTCTTTCACGCCTCGACTACTGAACCGAATTAGCTGAAAGGAGATAGTCCAAAATTGTATGGAGCCCAGGATCATTCATAACCCTAGCGAAAATAAAAGAAGATATTTTTTTTTTAACTAGTTTTCATTATACAAATCTACGAATTTACATTAATTATTTCGAAATAATATTAATTATCTCCCAAGACATACAACATTATTAAGGTTATCAATGGCGGATAGATGACATTTTCAATGCAGTACCTAATCGATTAGACGTTTGCTGTCAATTGTTATGTCATAGTTGCTATCCGGGCGCCATCTTGATATAACTCAAAAACTTGGGTTTTTATTTTATTTATTTCTTTTTATTTAGTTAAATTAATTCACTTTAATAAATTTTAATAAAATCCTTGTATTTTTTAAATTTTAATGATACGGGGTACAAGAGTGTACCTGAAATGGACCATCTCCTTTGGTATTGAGATATATTATAGCATGGATTAACACATAAGCTACTTTTTATCCCGGAAGAATTCATGGTTCCCGAGGGATTTGTGAAAAACTAAATTCCACGCGGACGAAGTCGTGGGCGTCCGCTAGTGGAAGTGTTAATTATTGCAAACTTTTGCAATTAAATGGTGTTATTACTGTGTCTATTATCAACAAAAGAGGTTTTATTACCCAAAGTATCTGAAATATAATTAAAAAATTGGCAAAGCACGAACCGTCATAAACAGGGGCTCGTAAAGCAGTGTTAATGGGTGATATCTCTGCTGAGGCGATCGCGTGTGGCCTCAGCGTAGGGTTGCCAACATTCTTCAGCAGACATGTCCCAAAATGGGCCTTTATAATTTATCTATATCTATACTAATATTATAAAGAGGAAAACTTTGTATGTTTGTTTGTAATGAATAGGCTCATTAACTACTGGACCGATTTTAAAAATTCTTTCACCATTCGAAAGCTACATTATCCACAAGTAACGTAGGCTAAATTTTATTTAGGAAAAAATAGGGTTCCGTAGGATATTTGGGTTTTATGGACACAAGGTGTAAAAATCAACCAACAAAATTAGGGTAGGGGTAGGGTAGGTAGGGATAGGGTAGGGATAGGGTAGGAGTAGGGGCAAGGGTAGGATAGGGGTAATTGAAAGTTTACATCAAGTTTCACGCGGACGAAGTCGCGTGCGTCCGCTAGTAATTTATAAGCAGGTCGATAGTATTTTTTACGGATAGAAGATACAAATTGCTGTATAGAAAATAAATTTCAGAATTTTTGAAGCCCGCATTAATTAGATAATAATTTTTTTCGTTTCACTCCCCTTTCTTTAAATTAAACATAGACAATACAGTAAAAATGTGTACAGTACATAGACAAAACAGCCAATAAAAATAAGTGGAATTGAATTCATATCCGGTGTAAGCTGTCAATGTCATGTAATATTGTCAAATGTCAATATGACACAAGTTAAAAAGAAATATTAAATCGTAGTAGCATGAAATAAAACAATTCCTTTAATTGCTTTAAAAACGCCTTAAACGTACGCCACTACGCGAAAATCACTGACAATCTTTTTGGGTGTGAGTTACGAGCATGATTAAACTTCTTAATTAATGTTTTCAGCTAATGAAAAAATTACATTTTATATAATAAATTTAAATGAAATGCGGGTTCCAAAAGAATTTTTATTTAGGGTTTTAAGCCCTATATTTTATGTTCTTTTAAAATAAAAATAATTTGTTCAGCTTAGTAGACACTTGGAATAAAGGTCAGCCTCCATACAAAATTGGGACATGTCCTATAGTATCTATACTAGTCGATTCCCCGCGGTTTCAAGCGCGTAGTTCCCGTTCTTGTGGGTATACGGGGATGAAATATGATATTGACTATGACACTCACCGTCCAGAGATTACAATAGGTACCACAAACTTTAGCTCTCTATAATGAATACAGATAATAAAATAAAAATATTAAAAAAAGTGTAACTAAAAATGCAACTAAAAGCGCAAAAACAGTACAATTTAGTTGCAAACACACCGTGGCTTCCAGATATTAGGTAAACCTTACAACCTTACAAATTCACAAAAACAGATTCGGAACTTACAACCTCGGAAAGAGCTATAAAAATATTAGTGTAGTGCTTACACTTTTGCGTTACGTTAAAAGTTGACGTACGAGGTATTAAATTATCTATACCCCAACACAATAATGTGCTGTAGTCATGATATTGTTATTTATTATCTATGAAGTTGTAACTCATAGATAATGTCTATCTCTATGAATTGTCTGTGACAAAATGTCTTCTTGTCAAATTCAATTTCTTGTGTGCAGATGCCTCCATATAAATATTGTAATGTAATCCATTTTAATCCACATATAAATTTTATTGTACTATTTTTTTGGTGAAACATTTTTGAATAAATGTTGTTCATTAATTTCTTGTTTTCGTCAATTACTTCTTTCACCACGATCATCGATCGCTCGTGCGCATCTTCAAGCTCTGCCCAACACGAGGTACTCTGTACCGACTCTTAAATCTATGTACCTACCTATATTTCGTTACTTTTATTATTTATTTAAGCAGTCAAATGAGATGGTCCATAGCTGTACGGAGCCCAGGATCAGTCATTGTATCCTGGCGGAAATAAAAGAAAATTTTTTTTAAAACTTTTTTTGATTAAACAGATCTACGAATTTACTTTAATTCTTTAGAAATAATTTTCATTCTCTCCCAAGAAATGCAACACTAATATGGGTAATAATGGCGGATTGATGTCATTTTCAATGCAGTAGTCGATTTGACGTTTGCTGTCAATTGGTTTGTCATAGTTGCTTTAAAGGCGCCATCTTGTTAAAACTCAAAAACTTAAGTTTAGTTTTATGTATTTCTTAACTAAATAATAGTTAGATTTATTTACTTATTTAGTAAAATCCTTGTATTTTTTAAATTTAATGATACGGGGTACAAAAGTGGACCTGAAATGGACCATCTGCTTACATAAATTTTTAAAATTATAGTTTTTTTTGGTAAAATTATTTCTTCAACAAATACAAATTCGATACATAGGAAGGGTAGCAGCCCTAGCTCAGGCTTGGAGCAGAGCCAAACTAAACGGTCAAATGACTAGTGTTATTGACTAGTCTTTTACCCCTACTAGTGTTTTTTTCCTACTAGCAAACGCCTGCAGTTTCACCCGCGTTGATCTCACTGCCCATCACTAGCGGATACAGGGGGGGGGGGGGGGGGCTAGGGGGCTCAAGCCCCCCCCAAAAGGATCTGAGTCCTACCGTAAAAAATCTAAAATAAAATTACGATAGCTATATTAATTTGTAGCATGATTTACTTGTTACATTTTTAACTAAAGTATAATTCCTGCCGTCCGTGAGACAGATTACCTGTTTGCGGCTGTATGTTCATCCCACTGGGATTTGTAAAATACTGGTCTGACAGATCCAAAAGTTAGCGCTTTTTGTTACAGAATTTTCTCTTCTTTTTGAATCTTTTATTAAATTTAAAAAATCTCTAATAGTTTTTCAGATATTTGCAGAAAACCAAACGGCCTTTTTAAGGTTTCGTAGTTTTTGCTATGTCCTCCTGTCTGTCCGCGGTTGAGTGCAAAGATTATTACTACTAGAAAGCTTTAAATTAGTATAATCAATAAACAAGTCGACAAAGTCATAAAATGAAATTTTGAAGAATATTTTTATAGGTTACCCCTTACCTACATGTAAAGTGGGGATAATTTTTTTCACTTCTTACATTATAGAGTGGGATAACGCTGGATATATCTTTAAAATATTGATCCTTTTGTAAAATATAAAGGTTTTAAGTGATAATTTTTGTTACAGTGAAGTGTTTCCCTCGACCTCTACCAGCTAAACGGTTGTTTATGGGTACGTTACAAAAGTAGGATATATTATGTAATTAGAAGAAAAACTAACAGCTAAGTAGCGGTTGTAATTTAAAGAGTTATAGTCGATTAACTTAAAAAAACGTACTTTATTCCGTTGTTTATGAATACATGGGTATATTTATATTAATAACCTCAATAAAGTGCATTTTATGAGCTTACACTACATAAGTGTTCCAAAAGACTCTAGCCCTTTCGCCCTACTTGTTAAGTCTCGGATTCTTTTTTAGAGCCCGGCTACGGTACGTCTTCAAAAAAGACTCGAGTCGTAAAAAAATCTCGAGCCCTTTTTAACCGACTTGAAAAAAAGGAGGAGGTTTCTCAATTCGACCGTATATATATATTTATTTTTTCATGTGTGTATAACGCATAACTTCGTCGTTTATAGACCAATTTGGATAATTATTTTTATGTTGGAAAGGAGATGTTCCAAGGGGTAGTACCATGATAAGGAAACCAGGATCTGATGATGAAATCCTGGAGAAATCGAGAGAAACTATTGAAAATCGTAGGAGCGGCCAATTCGTTTCCTTATTTTTTCATAAAGTATTTTAATGCACTACAACTTAATGAAAATCTGGAGTCGATTTGATGATGGAGCCGAATTACTGACAAGGGAACACGTCAACGGTTTACAGTAGTTACCTTGTGTTTGGGTTTGATTAATTTGTATTGATAAGAACTTTACATCAAGATGGGTCGTGACTGTCATTAGGAGTTTGGTGATGGAGACGAAAAACAGTTAAGGGAACTCCTCAACGGTTTACAGCAGCAACCTTGTGATTGGGCTTGATTAATTTGTATTGATGAGAACGTTTTATGTGTGTAAAAGGAGTGGATGATGAGTTGACGAGTAATAGAAACGAATGGAAAAGATTGACATATTTTTCCGACCCCACTTAAGTGGGATAAGGGTAAGGAGATGATGATGAGAACGTTTTACCTAGATAGGTTGTGACTATTTTAAAGGGTGTGATGATGAAAACTAAGGACAGTTAAGGTAACTCCTCAACGGTGGCTTTGGCTGGTCCTTTTATCCAAGTAAATATAAAACGCGAATAAAAAACGCGTGGCCTCTGGCCGCGCTTTATACACCGGCCTTCGGCCGGGGATCTGAGATAGAGCCTCTAGCCGTGGCTTCAGCTGGTCATTTTATCCAAGTAAATATAATGCGCGAACAAAAAACGCGCGCGCTTTACCATTCACCCACCCAACGGTGCCAACCTAGTGACGTTTAATATTTTTCTATTTGTATTTATGTGTCATGATTTCCTTTTTTGTGTTTTGCCAAATAAAATCTTTCTTTTTTCTTTCCTTCTTGTATATAAGAACATCGTTCCAATAAAAGGCTAGTCCTCACCCAAAAAACCAGAGTCTAAACTACGACTACAAAGTCATTAAGCCCTAAAAAAAATTATAAACCGATTTCAAAATCACATAAATGTATCCACTAAACAAAGCAAAAAATAACATTGTATGTGCTACCTTCTGATCAATTTGAAGGCGGTGCCAAGACAGTGATGCATTTACTTAAGCCGTTAATAACGGCTTAAGTAAATGCAAATGGTTTTCTGGGTGAGGTCTAGCCTTTTATTGGAACGATGTTCTTATATACAGTTTACAATGAATTAGCAGAAATCGCTATTTAATATTTTTGTGCCATATGGGTGTGGTTACCGATTTGTCTGTGTTTGACATTTAGGTAAGTCATTATTTAAAAAAAGCCACTATTTTTAATTTTCTCATCAATGCACCGATTTCGTTCAAAATTGATATCTGGGCATTATATGAATGGCAAAACAGACCCTGAAGTAAAAATTAAAAAAGGCCGTAATTTAATATTTCTTATTCCTGAACCGATTTCATTCAAAATTGATATCTGGGCATTGCATAAATGGCGAAAACAGATTCTGAAGTGAAAATTTAAATTTAAAGTCTGCTATTTTGGATTTAGAGTAACGTAGTTATTTATCAGGCTGTTCTCAGTAAGCATATAAAAATTAATCAACATTCTATAGAAATCTACCATATCAGATTTAGAGATATGTCGCATTATTTTTTGAGCTACACTAAGCAAGCCCATTCATTTGATATCCATATTGTAGAAATGAATAAATACTCAGTCCGCCATGTATAAGAAGTTTGCTATATTGGGTTAAGAGTGACGTCTCATTTATTTTCGAGTTACACTCAGCAAGCCTTTTTATTTGATATCCATATTGTAGAAGTGCATTATATACTTAGTCCGCCATGTATAACGAGTCCGCCATATTGGATTAAGAGTGACGACACTTTGGGTTACTTGCATTTTGAGTTACTTTCAGCAAGCCTTTTTATTTGATACCCTTATTGTTGGCGTGTTGATACTCGTATGTCGTATTGCCTTTTTTTTAGAATGGCATCACACAGCTAATTATGCTTCTAATTTCAGAGCTCTTTAACCTTTATGAAAAGACGCGAGCCTTTAAAAAAGCTAGTCTATTATTATACTTTTGAATTAGATCTAGGCTAAAGAGCTAATTGGTCTTTTAGCCTTTAGGTGGCCTAGAAACAAAGATAATTTAAAAAAAAAGAGCTCAAAAACTCTAGCATTTTAAAACATAAGCTATAAGTGCTAATTAAATCTACAGAACCTTACACGCGCGAAGCCCGACATGCACTCGGGCGTTTTTATATTTTTTTCCTAATAAAAATTACCCTCAGCATGGTCAAGCCCCCCCCCAAACCAAAATCCTGGATCCGCCACTGTGTCTTGCATTGATACGTCCATCGGCTGATATGATGATGATAATGAGAATATTTTATCCCCGAATTCCCACGTGAATGGGAACTAAGCGGGTAGAACAGCGGGTGTCTTATAGTAGTCAGAAAAATGATTTTCATTTTCTATTTTTATTCTATAACTTTACTTTTCTGCCGGGGGTAATTTATTTCTTTACTGAGTGTTTAATGGGATTCCTTAATAAGACCTCTGCGGCGTCACCGGGGGTTTTAGGCACATCAGAAGCATCGTTTGTTAAGGCAGAAGCAGAAGAGATGGGCGACTCTTCAATGGCGTCTCCTCTTATACTATGCCTCTGCTTAGAGGGCCCTTCTGGAAGGGTGTTTTGCCTGAGTGTATCAGTTCGGACGCCCGAAAGATCGCGAGTTACAAAACACATGTCCCGGTGACGACAGATATCGGGGACCTCGTCGTCGCCGGCGAAGACGCTGTGCTTTGTGATTGTCTTGCCTTTTTTTTTTTATTTTTTTTTTATTTTTTACAAGTTAGTCCTTGACTACAATCTCACCTGATGGTAAGTGATGATGTAATCTAAGATGGAAGCGGGCTAACTTGTTAGGAGGAGGATGAAAATCCACACTCCTTTCGGTTTGTACACGACATCGTACTGGAACGCTAAATCGCTTGGCGGTACGTCTTTGTCGGTAGGGTGGTAACTAGCCACGGCCGAAGCCTGCCACCAGCTAAGAAAAGCACTAGCCTTGGAAGCATTGTCGGTCGTCATGTCATCGTCAGGATCGTGAAGGACGTGCCGGTAAATGAGAAAGAGTGTGAAATACTCATTGTTTGTTAACGTTGCATAACAAAAGCGAGCAACAATTTCTCCGCCTATGTAGAGAAGGTACGAGAGAATTCCGTGCAAGCTCTTGAATAATCGAGCACCGTGCCGAGCATTGCGCTGGTTGATTGAAATTTTGATTTATTAAGAACCTTGTAAACACAGACAAAGCGGGTAACGTAGACAGAGAAGTAAATAGACGCATTGACCATCTATCGCATTATCTCATTAAGGTCCAAAATTAAATGGAGCCCAAGATCAGTTAGGCGGAAAAAAAAATTTTTTTGTAACTAATTTTGATTATACAAATCTACGAATTTACTTTAATTCTTTCGAAATAATATTCATTCTCTCCCAAGAAATCAACACTATTATATGGCGGATTAATGACGTTTTCAGTGCAGTAGTCTATTTGACGTTTGCTGTCAATTGTCATGTCATAGTAGCTTTAAGGGCGCCATCTTGATATTACTCAAAAACGTGGGTTTTAATTTTATTCATTTCTTTTCAGTTAGTTAGATTTATTCACTAATCACTTTAGTAAATTTTAATAAAATCCTTGGATTTTAATGATACGGGGTACAGGAGTGGAGCAAGGTAGCTACTATGAACCGTTGATTAGTTCCATTTACTGTCCTTCGCCATCACCAGACCCCTAATGACAATCACTACCCAGCGAGATTTAAAGTTCTCACCAATCAAAGACAACTTGACTAAAGTATTTTTCAGATAGCATGAGAATTGGGAACGGTGATAGTCGTCTGTATGACGTTCATAATCTATCTATTCTTATAATAAAAGTGGTCAAATTCTATACATTTATTCACAATTTAAGATTTTACTTATACCATTTGTAACAACAAACGTTAGCGTGGCATAGAGTACTACTAGCGCCATCTAGAATTTACACTACATACGAATTCTGTACATTCTGTACATTGAAGATATTTTGAAAATTTTTATTGGGGGGCATTATATAATCGATTACTTGCGGTGATTTTGTAGGGACGTGACCGATCTATATGTTATCGTACTCTCAATAAAACTAGCATTTTAGAAACAGAATTATAATATTTAAACATTTAACCATATTAACATTACTTCACAGTATCCTTAGCCACCCATCACTTAATTATATATCTCGGATACACTATACAGACAACACTTTCACAACCTAACTTCTTTAGTTTTACTATGAAATACTTTAACTTGAACACGTATATTCGACGACAGTCGACACTCAACTAACTTAATTATCGGAGGTCCCGACCGTCTCCGTCGCGCCCTCCCACCATACTTCTTTTTATCAACATTCACTTTTGGCGGCAGCCAATCGCGACTCAGCGCTTTTGGCGGGAACCAATAGCGATGCTCCAAGCTGTCAAGTGCACTAGACGGTGCTGCCAATTTGACTCAAGTATTTTTAGTCTATATTAATCTTATTAATATTGTTATTTTACTTATACAATACATTTATATTTCATATTTTATAATTAACCTAATAATCTACTAATCAAAAACATGTAAATTCAAATGCGGCGGCGGCGTTGCAACGTGGCGACAACATATAGTATAAAATTATCAGTGTTTCAGGTTATTCTAATGTTCCACATAAAACTAAAAACTGCAAATTGCTATAAAGTTCTTTAACCGTCTGTGTAACACTTGCCTACCCCACTTTCAGCCACTCGAGTATTCAAAAGCCGAGGCGATGGCCTCTCGGAATAAATCGCTTTTCCAACCTACCCTCGCCACAGCTTTGATATCAAACTGGGCGGTTTTAATTAAAAACGCCAATGATTATAAGGTATTTAAAACTTTTTGAATGTTTACATCTCGTGTCAAAAAGCGGACGGTGTAAGTAAATGTAGCATTTTAAATGTACTGAATATTTTAATTTTAAGTGTTGGAATTGAAATAAAATAAACACAAGCTGAAATGATTAAACTGTATTCCAAATATCTATATGTAAAAAAATGAATTGCTGTTCGTTAGTCTCGCTAAAACTCAAGAACGGCTTAACGGATTTATCTTATCTTGGTCTTTAAATGTTCGTGGAGGTATACGGAAGGTTTAAAAGGTGAGAAAAAAATCAAATAATTTCCGGGAAAACCCTAAAAACTGCCCTACAAACGTTTAAGAGTCAAGCGGTAGGGGTAGGGTAGGGTAGGGTAGGGGTAGGGTAGGGGTAGGGTAGGGGTACGGTCGGGGTAGGGTAGGGGTAGAGGTATAGAAGGGTAGAGTAGGGATAGAGAATAAGTGCACTTATGTCAACACGAAGCTTGACCGGGTCCGCTAGTCTTATATATTTATACAATTCTTAAACAAAACGTTACTTTATTAGATGGTTAATACATTAATTAAATATAACTTATCACCACATAACATGTCATCATCCTTTTTCTAGATAACAAATACCCCACCCAAACCTCAGAATAAAACCATAATCATTAATAAACAGTACAGATTAAAATATTTATCTGGAAGGAGTTTTTATATGTTGTCTTATGTATTTATAATTATTAAATAATTAAAAATCTAACATAAGGAAATCGATACTCAAATAACCATTAGCCAAAGTTTTTAAATTATAGAATTAGAAATCAGAAGTGGTTTGTGATAATTAAATGAACAGCACGAGATTAGAAAGAAAAGAAAGAAAAGAAAGAAATAGTAGATTGTTATACAAGGGGCTAAAAAGACCCATTATATACGAGGTATTTTTAGGGCCTGAGACGTAAGTCGAGGGCCGCCTAAATAGAAACCGAGTATAAAATGGGTTTAGCCCCACGTGTTACACTCTGCTTTTCACTACGATTGCGAGAAAATAAAATAGTTTAGTTTAACATTCAATGATTTATTTAATTGAAAATTAAATGTACAAAGTCTACAATTTTGGATATCATGGGAGATGCTTTTACCCGGTAACATAATTTCCGACTACTGAATAACGAGTATATGAGGTAAACGTGGGAGATAATAGTTTTTTAAAACTCCTTTCGTAAGTGAATCCATTTGTTGTTGTTTTATTCACTTATTACATTTTTCGTAGGTAAGTATTTAAGTAAATGCGTCTGGACTTGAAAATTTCATCCATCTCCAAATTAGGATCACCATTCTCAGTAGATGAAGACACCAATAACAATTAATGTTGAAATATATGAAAGTTACGGTCACAAATTTACAATTATTTTCTGAAATAAATCAAGTATGTATTATTTGTTTTTTAAATTCTCGCTTTTTAATTTTATTTTTTTCACATGAGAAAAAGGCAAAGGTATTACACCGTAAAGGATGTCCCATGTCTTCAATAAAAATTAAATAAAAAAATGAACGCATTCCACAGACAAGAACGCTGCATTTATTTCCAATTTAAAGTTTTTTATTTATTTTTCAAAACAATTAGAGCCTTACCTATAATGATTCAATTTTCGAATAAAACCTCCTCCGTTTTATAGTAGGCTAGTACTCGTAACAGACAAGAATTAAAAAAACAAAATTACTTTAGCCCCTAGAGGCTAATATGCTTGTATAGCCCCGCTGTGGAGTGGTAATATAACAGGGTTTTTGAGCAAGAGTAGTGAAAAATTATTTTATTTGGACACACACATAATACACAAAAGACGACAAATACTTAAAACAAAAGAAAGTAATTTTAAAAATATAGTGAACTAATAATTTAAAGATATTAAACTGATAAAATTAAATTAAATCCAAAAAGAAAAAATTATGTGTGTGGTACCAAAATGGTCACCACTCAGCATGTGCTACGCTAGCTCAGACCAATTATAGAAGGACCTGTATTGCACTCATAGTCACGAACAAAGTTGTCTGTCATTTTCTGAGAAAAAAGCTCTTTAACCGACGAACACGATTACAACTATTTAACATCGATACTATAGAGACAGTTTCTATAATCGCATTAGATCGTTGATTTACTTTGACAGAAAAGTAACGTCTAGCGAGGCAGGTTCTATATAATAATTGGTCTGAGTACGCTAGTGATGGATGCACCAGCGCAGCGCTGGTCTTCCGTGGAGCCATGTGGTGACGCGGGCGGAAACAACAAGAAGAAGTGTTACAATTAATAATGAATAATAAGAACATAATAATTAATCATATAATCAATTAAAGATTACATTAATTAGCACCTTATAATCATCAACAAGAATTAATTAATCAACAAAGTAAGAATCTACGTCCGGCATTTTTAATACCACAGATTAGACTAACCATAGACCAACTATAACATTCTATGCTCCTCTTATTATCTATGGTTGGCTCTGGGTTCCTAGCACAAATATATTTAACAATATATCACTAGCGCATCGAAACTGAGGCAAAGAAGGTGGCTAATTTTTCTTAATTTTATTTAGTCGCATAGTAAAATAACGAAAGTAATTTAAACATAATAATACCTAAATATTGTCTACAATGATTTTATTATATTAAAGCAGAATTATAATTCTTTTTAGATAAAAGTAAATTGCTGGGTGGTTAGGTTAGACCTGGGCCGGGGATGGGCATTCCCTTTTTGATAAATTTTAATTTATTTTAGTTTTATAGATTTAGTTAATTTATTTTATTTTATGTATGCCTATTTTAATAGTTAAGTTGTACCTTTTGTGTGTTAATAAATATTAATCTTTTCATCTATACTAATATTATAAAGCTGAAGAGTTTGTTTATTTGTTTGATTGAACGCGCTAATCTCAGGAACTACTGGTACGGTTTGAAAAATTCTTTCAGTGTTAGATAGCCCATTTATCGAGGAAGGCTATATTTTATCCCTATATTCATACGGGAACGCTAACCACGCGGGTAAAACCGCGCGGCGTCTTCTAGTTTAGTATAATTGTACGTAGTGCCTACCCTAGTTTAATACCCTATGCATCCCACTGTACGTACGTAATAGTACTGTACGGAACCCTAAAAACATCCAAATACTTATACCACGAAACATTCAGCTCGCTGTAAGCCGGAAGCGAGCCTCGACGGTTGCAACTCCAATTTCCTTCGCAAACTGCGAACATCGTACAAAATGGAGGTTTACTGCAGTTTGCTGTTTAGTTTGCGTGCTTTGTATACTAGTATTTTACTGCTTAAGTTATAGGGTAGAAAATAGAAATATGTTGTGTAGGCTACAAATTGAAAACATCAAAAACCGGTCAAGTTTGTGTCCGGCTAATGTGTGTTGGTTCCGTACTTGTAGTATTGAATCCATTTTCGACAAGAAACAAGCACACTCATCACATTAATATTACAAAGACATTTCTTTTGGAACTGAATGTGTTTTATTTAAATAAAAACTTTATTTTCTTCGGGGGGGGGGGGGGGGGATTCATTAGTTAGTAAGGGGTTCGGTGTCACTTGAAAATTTTAACATGGGTTCGTGGAGCCGAAAGTTTGATAAACCCTGGCCTAGTGAATATAACCTCTGCCTTCGATTCGAAGGGCGTAGGTTCGAATCCGGCCGCGGCGTGTACCTCCGACTTTTTAACCGACTTCCAAAAAGGAGGAGGTTCTACGTTCGGCTGTATGTATGTTTTTTTTTTTTTTTTTTTTTTTTTTTATGTATGTCCAGCGATAATTCCGTCAATTATGGACCGATTTTAAAAATTCTTTTTTTGTTTTAAAGGGTTTACTTCCAGGGTGGTCCCATTTTTTTCATGTCAGGATATGATGATGGCATCCTGGAGAAATTGAGGGGAACTTTCGAAAGTTGTAGAGACGGCTAGTGCGTTTGTTAGTGTTTCCATAAGGTATTTTAAACCACTACAACTTTATGAAGGTTTGGAGTTGGTCTGATGATGGAGCCGAAACACAGCCGATGGAACTCGTCAAGGATTTACAGCAGTCACCTTTTGTTTGGGCTTGATTAATTTGTATTCATGAGTACTTTCCACCTATATGGATTGTGACTGTATTAAGGGTCTGATGATGAAGACGAGGATCAGTGAAGAGAACTCCTCGACGGTTCACAGTAGCTACCTTGTGTTTGGACTTGATAAATTTGTATTGATGAGAACTCTCCACCTAGATGGATTATGACTGTATTAAGGGTCTGGTGATGAAGACGAGGAACAGTGAAGAGAACTCCTCGACGGTTCACAGTAGCTACCTTGTGTTTGGGCTTGATAATTTTGTATTGATAAGAACTTTCCACTTAGATAGGTTGTGACTGTACACACGCAGTGGGTATGCTAACACTAAAAATAAAAAAATAAAAATTTTAATAAAAAAAATTCAACCGACTTCCAACTCAAAAAATAACTTTAACTAAAAAGCAAAAAATAACATCCTACCTATGTGCTACCTTCTGATCCGTTTGAAGGCGGTGCCAAGCCAGTGTCGTGTTTTAATTAAAGCTGTTTCTGAAAGAACCACAGAAATTTTGTAGTTTAAACGTGTTTAATTAAAACATCACTGGCTTGGCACCGCCTTCAAACTGATCAGAAGGTAGCACATAGGTAGGATGTTATTTTTTGCTTTTTAGTTAAAGTTATTTTTTGAGTTGGAAGTCGGTTGAATTTTTTTTATTAAAATTTTCAGTTGTGCATATTAAGAAAATAAATACCACGTGTCTCAAACGGTGAAGGAAACCATCGTGAGGAAACCAGAGAATTTTCTTAATTGTCTGCGTGTGTGAAGTTTGACAATCCGCATTGGGCGCACGTGGTGGTACTATTAGCCTAGCAATTCTGAGAGGAGGCTCGTGCTCAGCAGTGAGCCGAATATGGGTTGTTAATGATAATGATGACTTGTAGTTATGCTAAATTAGCGGAAACCCGTGACTCTGTTCGCGTGATTTTTATAAATCCCTCGGGTACAATGGATTTTTCTGGGATGAAAAATAGCCTATGTTTTGCTCCAAGGTCCAATTTATTTCTATATCTTTCATCCAAATTAGTCCTCTGGTTTAGCCGTGAAAACAGACAGATAGACTAACTTTCGCATTTATAATATTAGTATGCTATTATAGATTATACCTAACTTCCTAGTTAAAATAGTCTCGTAGCCAATCTGCGGACAGATGGACAAGGCAAAATTATAAGGGTTCATTGTTAACTACAGAACCCTATAAATTTAAATCTTAAAATCTTTTAATATATTCTTTACGATCTAATATAACGATAATGAACAATAGGGATTATGACAGTTTTTAAAATTGTATATAAATTAGGAGTATGCTAATAGTAAAGCGATTTAGTAAAAGTAACAAGGTATCTGCGATCATTACTTTCGGAGCTACAGAGATTTAAAAGGTCAGATTTGCGGCGCTGCCACGGATCCCTGAATAACGCCCCATACAAAATGGTACGATTTAATGACGTCGTAGGTGCATAATGATTTTATAGATTTGTATGCGCGTTCAAACAAAATTACTAATATCTTTGTTATTTGTGCGTCTATGTTTATAGTTCATGTATTCAAAAATATTTGTATATTTGTATATATATAATGTAAATAAACCAGACGACCTCCGACGACGAATCGGTGAAGGAAAACATCGTGAGGAAACCTGCACACCAGAGAATTTTCTTAATTCTCTGCGTGTGTGAAGTCTGCCAATCCGCATTGGGACAGCGTGGTGGACTATTTGCCTAACCCCTCTCATTCTGAGAGGAGACTCGAGCTCAGCAGTAAGCCGAATATGGGTTGATGACGACGATTCAAAAATGTCACATTTAATGTAAGGAAGCTAAAACTGTTTGAGTTTTCATCTAATTACGATAAAAGATCTTTAATAGATTTTGTAATTTTATAATCTTATTTATTTTGCAAATATCCAGTTGATCTTTGCTTTTTATATATAAATTAGTTAACATTGACCTTATTTACCCGAATGTATCATAAAAATCAATATATCCAAACCTAGTCATCATCCCTATTTAAGGCAGTTAAATAAAAATTTACTACTAGCCTATTAATAACCTACTTCTTTTCAAGTCGGTTATACAAAAATACACTTTATTTTAGTCTTCTAAGTTATACCACAATTTATAGTGTAAGTACATAATAAAGTAAATGACGTCAGTTCAAAGTTTGAAGTCCGTCCGGGGTCCATTTAGTTGAAATGGACCCCTGGCGCCGCTCCTGCGTTAAACACATCGTGTTATTACGTTATTAGGACCCCAAGAATGACTCTCCAGGGGTCCAACGCGAACTATTATGTAACTGTAGGACCCTTTATTATATTTACTAGCGGACCCGGTCAAGCTTCGATAAAATTATCATTGGTAGTCAAGGATTAACTAGTCATTGAAAACCAAGACGTACCGCCAAGCGATTTAGCGTTCCGGTACGATGTCGTGTAGAAACCGAAAGGAGTGTTGATTTTCATCCTCCTTCTAACAAATTAGCCCGCTTCCATCTTACATTACATCATCACTTACCATCAGGTGAGATTGTAGTCAAGGGTTAACTTGTAGAGAATAAAAAAAAACCATTATCAAGTGCAAGTCGTGGGAACGACCACAGACTTGTGTGGGAAAACGTTCATTAGACGCGGCTTGTGACATTTATTATTTAATACTAGCTGACCCGACGTAGACCTGCCATAGATCACTTCTAATTTTTAACCGACTTCCAAAAAGGAGGAGGTTCTACGTTCGGTTGTATGTATGTTTTTTTTAATACAGCGATAATTCCGTCAATTATGGACCGATTTTGAAAATTCGATTTTGTTTTGAAGCGATTTAACATTCCGATACGATGCCGTGTAGAAACCGAAAGGGGTGTGGATTTTCGTCCTCCTCCTAACAAGTTAGCCCACTTCCATCTTAGATTGCATCATCATTTACCATCAGGTGAGATTGTAATCAAGGGCTAACTCGTAAAGAATAAAAAAAATATATATATATAAATTCGTTGATAAGATTTGATTTATTGTTTATTTGTTACGCTTTAAAATCAAACATACTCGACCGATTTTAATAATTCATTCACCATCAGAAAGCCAAGTAAAATAAGCCATATTTTATCTCCAAATTCTCACGGGAACGGGAGCTACGCGGGTGAAACGGCGGGGGTTCTTCTAGTAAATGATACTCGTATCTATGTGGACATTATAAATTGTAAGATTTCATTTTTTGTTTGTTGATGTAACTCAATAACTAATCGACCGACTTTCAAATTTTTCACCGTTAGAAAACTACATTTTCACTGAGTAACATTATACTAATATTATAAAGCTGAAGTGTTTGTTTGTTTGATCGCGCTAATCTTAGGAACTATTTTGAAAAAATCTTTCAGTGTTAAATAGCCCATTTATCGAGGAAGGCCATATATGAAGACTATATATTATGATCCCCTTATTCCTACGGGAACGGGAACCACGCGAGTGAAACCGCGCGGCGTCAGCTAGTATACTATATTTTATCCTCGAACTCTCACGGGACCGGGATCTACGCGGGTGAAACCGCATGGCGACCTTATATCCATAGTCCATAAGCTATCAGGTGTGGTAAAAATCACTTAAAAAGTAAAAAAAAAAAACAAAATGGAGCTTTTAGTCTTTAAGTAAAAAGCTGTGGTCCTTCCCTTGTTATTGAAAAAGATATTAAAAGAAAAAAACTTTGCCTACCCTCCTACGAAATTGCTTGTCTCTATTACATGAAAGGGACCCATATATCGTCCCCCGTATGAGGAAAAGGGATGGAAACTTTTGTATGTACCGATATTTTGTCCGGGAAAGTGTATAAATGTTCTTAATAAGACTGCACAGGATTTTCATCTTTAAGTCTATACTGTTCTTATGCGATAAGGTTTAGATTTGCTTGCAGGGTGTTCAATACCATGGTAATTCATTATGCAAACTATTGGTAGGGTTGTCAACTATTCCGTTTTTAGTTTTTCTTTTTATCCGATTTCGCGTGGAAGGGTGTTATTATATTTAGGGTGTCAAAGTCAAAATTCATTTACTTCAATTGGGCTTAGTTTACAAGGTACGTTTGAAACGTCAGGTTATGTTATGAGATAACTGTGATAATTAAACACAGATTAAAGAATAATAGGCAGCTAGAGCGTACGGAACGGCAGGGTTGCAGCCATCCCAAATACAAATTCAAGCCTCTGCCTCCGATTCCGAAGGACGTAGGTTCGAATCTGGTCGATGCACCTCCAACGTTTCATCGTGCATTTTAAGAAATTAAATATCACGTGTCTTAAACGGTGAAGGAAAAGCATTGTGAGGAAACCGCTCTAATTTTGAGAGGAGACTTATGCTCAACAGTGAGCTAAATATGGGTCAATAGTCGATTTTTATTCATTGTTCACCTGATGGTAAGTGATGATGCAATCAAGATGGAAGCGGGCTAACTTGTTAGTTGTAGGATGAACATCCACACCTCTTTTGGTTTCTACACGACATCGTACTTGAACGATAAATCGCTTGGCAGTACGTCTTTGCCGGTAGGGTGTTAATTAGCCACGGCCGAAGCCTCTCACCAGCCAGACCTGGACCAACTAAGAAAACCTCCAGCCGGGAATCGAACCCAGGACCTCAGTCTTGTAATTCCACCGCGCATACCACTACGCCACGGAGGCCTACATAGTACCAGTGGGAAGACGGGGGTATCGACAGTACAATAAAAATAACTGGCTACCCTAATGCCAACCCTAAGTTCTCAAACTTTGAAAAGTCAAAGTGAATCCTAAACCAATTAAAATAAAGTTCATTTTACAGTAGTAGTTCTGTCATACGGACTTTATCAGCTGATGTATGTAAAAGTGTAAATTAAATGTTCAAAGTGAAGTGAAGCGACGTCTGTGCACTTTTACTTCATGAAATTTAAATCAAAAATTTCATTTAAAATTCACGTAGCGAGCTTTATGGTGTTTTTTTATAAACTTTTAGCTTTTATTCGTCATCAACCCATATTCGGCTCACTGTTGAGCTCGAGTCTCCTCTCAGAATGAGAGGGGTTAGGCCAATAGTCCACCACGCTGGCCCAATTCGGATTGGCAGACTTCACACACACAGAGAATTAAGATAAGTCTCAGGTATGCAGGTTTCCTCACGATGTTTTCCTTCACCGATTGAAACACGTAATATTTAATTTCTTAAAATGCACACAACTGAAAAGTTGGAGGTGCATGTCCCGGACCGGATTCGAACCCACACCCTCCGGAATCGGAGGCAGAGGTCATATCCACAGGGCTATCACAGCTCTTTTTTTAGCTTTTATAAAAATATTTATTTGGTTGTTTATAGCGCATAGACTCTGAAAGGATCGTTTTTAATTATTTTTCCATCAATGGAAAACTACATAGTTAACATATAGGCTATATTTTATACCCAAGTTCCTACGGGAACGGGAACTTTGTGGTTTAAGTATTTGATTGAATTTTCATTAACTAATACTTATATATATAAGACGATAGTATTATATTAGACAAATGAAACTATGTGTTGCTCTGAAAACAGAATTATTTATTCCTTAGTATTATTACAATGATTAGACTAATACGCAATATTTATGAACACATTAACTCACCTGAAAACAGAAAAACGACATTAAATGTTCCTTATTTGTCTTGGTGTAATTAAATAGTTTCGAAATAAAAAGAAATAACCTCTAACGACCGAAAAACTTTACGCTTTTTTCCCTCTTAAAAGTGACAGATGACATTTGACAAATATAATATAGTGTCATCTGTCAATGTCACTGATCACAGACAGTCGATAGACGCGCCAAATTTAAATAGGGTATACCTACATACATGGTATACCCTTACATATACATATAGACTGAGCGAGCGAGTGAATGGAATTTCTCAGGTACAAACCGTGAATTACGATTAATGGGGATGATGACTAGTTTGGAATATATTGATTTTTATAATAAATTCGGATAAATAAGGCCAATGTTAACTAATTTATACATAAAAAGCAAAGATTGACTGGATATTTGCAAAATAAATAAGATTATAAAATTTCAAAATTTGATAAAAATCTTTTATCGTAATTACATAAAAATTCATATACTTTTAGCTTCCTTGGATTAAATGTGACATTTTTCAATAAATGAACTATTAACATAAACGCACAAATAACAAAGATATTAGTTATTTTGTTTGAACGCCCATACAAATCTAACGATCAGCGAGCCAACGACGTCACTAACTCGTGCCATTTTGTATGGAGCGTTTTCCAGGGATCCGCGGCAGCGCCGCAAATCTGACCCTTTAAATCCCTGTAGCTCCGAAAGTAATGATCGCAGATACCCTGTTACTTTTACAAAATTGCTTTACTATTAGCATACTCTTAATTTATATACAATTTAAAAAACTGTCATCATCCCTATTATAATTGTGCGGCTTTGTGTTTTTTTGTGTTGTGTGTTAAAGATGATTAAAAATAAATTTCGAAAATCCTAGTGCCGTACTAAAATGGTGGTGCCGGAAGTCAGAACAAACTTTTAATTGTCGACAATTGCAGAAGCAAAATAGGTCATTTATTACTGTACCAGTTTACTTACGTTTAGTCGAAATATAAAGGTCGCAAGCCTTACTCTTCACTCGCGTACTCACCTGTACCCAGGGCCGGACCGTCCATACGGCGAACGGAGCGGTCGCTCCAGGCGCCAAATCGTAGGGGGCGCCGAAATGGTAAAGACAAGATCGAAAAGAAATTTATGAGATGAATTTACGTGCGCAAAAGGCGCCATAATTGGATCTCGCTCCATTCTAAAATTTACCTCGGTCCGGCGCTGCCTGTACCGCTCAGAAATGACAGCATAGTGCTCAGAGTTATTTTCTGATATAGTAACAGCCTTCTAAGCATTATTCACGTTGGGTCATTTCACATGTAATTTTTGTTTAAGGGCTTGTAGTCTGATACTAATCATAGATTTATAATACATACATAGGGGGAAAGACCCTAATGGCGGACACTTAAGATTTTAGAAAAAAATAAAAAAAACTGTTATGAAAAACGTATTTATATTGACAACTTAACTAACTCGATAAACAAAATCATAATAAACTAGCGGACGCCCGCGACTTCGTCCGCGTGAAACTCGATGTAAACTTTCAACTACCTCCACCCTACCCTACCCCACGTCGAAATTTTTCCTGATTTTATAAACCTCACGGAGCCCGAGACCTTTCCAACGAATGCAAAACCGTGGAAATCGGTTCGTGCGTTCTGGACTTATAGTGTCAGGAAGGAAAACCCGACTTATTTTTATATAGTAGAAAGATAAATAAACGAAAATGCCAATTTTTTCATTAACATATTCAATAACATAAATTAAATATTGATGAAAATAAACGCAGTCTCTGCAAGTGGCACCAAGTACTGGACGAACTCAAAAAGTATGTAACAGATTTTAAAAACTCTTGCACCGTTGGAAGGCGACATCTTCACCAAGTAACATAGGCTATATTTCATCGCGGTGTTTCAAAGGAAACGGGAACTGCAAGTAATATATTTAGATTTGAGTGAATTCCCATAATAAAAGATAACCCGAGTATAGCTGAGAGCTTTGTTATTTATCTTTCAATGCTCTTTAGTATATGGATTGTTTCCTGAATAGTTACATTACTTAAAACACATTTGCTCGTAAAGTATTTGTTATTTCAACAATTTCAATATCGTAATGTATCTCGTTACGCACATGTGCTGTAATGTAATATAAAACCTTTATCATCCGTCTAAAAACGAACGGTACTTTTTTAAATTTTAGCAAAAAGTTTTTATGTCAGAAAAGTGCTCAACATTTTATCAATAAAATTAACTTTGTGAGATATAATAAATAGTAGATTGTTATACAAGGGGCTAAAACGATCCATATACGAGGTATTTTTACGCTAAATAGAAACCCAGTTTATAATGGGTTTAGCCCCGCGTGTTACACTATATTTTTCACTACGATTGCGAGAAAATAAAATAATTCCGTACGAAATTAGAAAGAAAAAAATATGTTATGAGATATGCTTATACCCGGTAACTTAATTTCCGACTGCTGTGAAGATGAACAATAAGTATGTGAGGTAAACGTAGGAGTTACTAGTTTAAAAAACTTCTTCCGGAAGTGAATCAACTCGTTGTTCTTTTCTCCACTTATTAAATTTTTCGTAGGTATTTAATATGTAGGTTCGTTTTGTTCCATCTTTAAATTAGGGTCACCATTCTCAATAGATGAAGACATAACAATTAATGTTGTGAAATATAAATTACGGTCACAAATTCACAATGAATTTCTTAAAAAAATCAAGTATGGATTATTCACAACAAATTGTCTTTAAATTCTCGCTCTTTAATTTTATTTTTGTTTACTAATATATTTTTTTCCCATGAAGAAAAGGCAAAGGTACAACCTTGTCTTTAAATCTCGCCCTTTAAATTCGCAACTCAATAAAAATCAAATAAAAAAAAATACCACATTCCACAGACAAGAACGTTGCATTTGTTTATTCCAATTTCAAGTTTTATTTTTATCAAACAATCAGGACCCCTCTGGCTCAATCGCTCGACGCGCGGAGCCATATAACCAAAAGAAGAAGAAGAAGGGCCTTACCTACGATGATTCTATTTACGAATAAAACCGTCTTCGTTATGTAGTAGGCTAGTCTGTAGTCTGTACTTGGCTAGTACTTGTAACAGACAAAAATTAAAAAAACAAAATTACTTTAGCTCCTAGAGGCTGAAATGCTCGTTTAACCCCGCTGTGGAGTGGTAATATGACAATGTTTTTGAGCAAGAGTAGTGAAATAAACGTTTAATTGAATAATTTAAGAGTTTTTTAACGTTGTAAATGTAATGACAGATTTTGATCACGTGACTTGTCGAATGTCATTCCCATACATTTTTCTAGTTTTTTTTTCATTTTCGAAGCGTTAGCGATCGTAGAAAGAGAATCGACGTCACTTGGCTAGGGGGGCAGGTGTTTGATGGTAAATGCTATTCAATTAGCCGAAGCTTCGTCATGGCGTTCGGCCAACTATTCCGATGACACGCTATCTGCTACACTTAGCCGGCCATTTTACGTTTTACAACGTCGACACGTAAATGAACAACAAGCCTGTTGGAATTCGTAAATCAATCTATATTTATTGTATAAGCCCTCATTCGTACGGGGGCTTTTTTAACGGACGTTAAGAAGCGTTCAAATTATAGTATGAAGTTGAATGAAGGTCTCTTTCCAACGCCCAAAATTGTAAATGCAACACTGATAACTGCTACTTAGGAATGCATTTGTTGTAATAATGTCCGTTAAAAAAACTCTCGTGAGAATGAGGGCTTATTAAACTGTTTAGGACGCTCGAGAGTTTTTTTAACGGACGTTAAAAATAGTAGATTGTTATACAAGGTGATTTTGATAATAACAGATCGAAAATTTCATTCATCTCCAAATTAGGATCACCATTATCACTAGAGACAACAATAACAATTAATGTTGAAAAATGTGTAAGTTACGGTCACAAAACAATGAATTTAAAAAAAAAAACAAGTGTGTATTATTCACGCCTTTTTAATTTTATTTTTCTTTCACATGAGAAAAAGGCAAAGGTATTATACACCGTAAAGGATGTCCCATGTCTTCAAATCTCGCTGTATTCGCAACTCAATAAAAAATAAATAAAAAAATTAACGCATTCCACAGACAATAACGCTGCATTTCATTCCAATTTAAAAAAAAATATTTATTTTTCAAAACAATCAGGGCCTTACCTATAATGATTCTATTTTCGAATAAAACCTCCTCCGTTTTATAGTAGGCTAGTACTTGGCTAGAAATCGTAACAGACAAGAATTAAAAAAACAAAATTACTTTAGCCCCTAGAGGCTGAAATGCTTGTTTAGCTCCGCTGTGGAGTGGTAATATGACAGTGTTTTTGAGCAAGAGTAGTGAAAACTCTATTTGACTGTTTATCTATTTGACATTCTAAATTCAAAAATATTACCACGCTGACTTTAATCACAAACCACAGACTAGGCAGAGGGTTTGAAATAAAAAAAGAGAAAACATTTTTTAAAAAACCCACTGCAAAGAAATCGCGTGGTAGAACTAAATTGTAAAGCTCTCCATTGAGCCAGAGTCATTTGCGACCCGGCTTTACAGACCTTAGCGGATGAGCAAACACTAAACAACTCTACGATATTTTTAGCATAAAATGACAAGATTTTAAATATGTATGTAGGCAATGATAATTTTTTACTATAGATCGGTTACGTCGATACAAAATCACCGCAAAAAGTGGTCCGAATAATAGGCGACAAAACTGAGCGCACACTTGCACAATTTTGTCTTTAATTCCATTATATATTTATGTATATAATTTTACACTCACAACTCGACATTGTAGATGATATTTAGGTATTATTTAAATAATGTTCGTTGTTGACCACAACTAACATTGAGATGTAGAAAGGACATGTCCCAAAATGGGCCTTTATTATTCATAATTTATAAGCAAGTCGATATTTTATGGATAGAAGATACAAATTGCTGTTTAGAAAATAATTTTCAACATTTTTGGAACCCGCATTAATTAGATAAACATTTTTTTTGTTTCGCTCCCTTGTCTACAAATTAAATATAGACAATACATTAAAAGTGTTTAAAACAGCCAATAGAAATGAGTGGAATTTAATTTATATCCGGTGTAAGCTGTCTTTTTATGTAATATTGTCAAATGTCATTATGACACCACTTAAAAAGAAGTATTAAATCGTAGACAGAGAAGTATGAAACAAAATATGAAATGCTCCTATTGAAAGAATAGTGAGATCGTATAATAATATTTTTAAAATGGCAAATCTGGATATTTTCAATAGCGGTTCTAATTATTTTAAAAGTAAACTTAAAAAACATTATGTCGATGAATAATGTACTTTAAATGCATTCTGTTTTTGTTTTAAATGTAATTTCTTATTGTTAATTCCCATTATTATTGTTGTAATTACATTTTTTTTTTCTTTCTTTCTTTTAGTTTCTTTTTTTTATTTTTAGTGGTAGGTAGATTTAGTTTTTGTTTCTTTTTTTTTTAATGGTAAATTAAGAATTGTATTAAAATAAACGCATGTTAAGTTAGCCTGTAAGTGGGGTGTACAATGTAGCATATTACTTTTTAATGCATGTTATGTTTAATTAGTCATAAGTTTTTTGTATACAACGTTGGCTTCCTAATAAATAAATAAAATAAATAAATAAAAAAGTAATTCCTTAAATTGCTTTTAAAAACGCCATAAACGAACGTGACTACGCGAAAATCACTGACAATCTGTCAGAGTGTGAGTTACGAGCATGTTGCCATGATAAAAATTCTGTATTCAATTTATGTTGTCAGCTAATGAAAAAAATACATTTTATTTAATTAATAATTAAAATATGCGGGTTCCAAATTTTTTTTCATTTGAGGTTTTAAGCCCTATATTTTATGTTCCTTTAAGATAAAAATAATTTGTTCTGCTTAGTTGACACTCGGAATAAAGGCCCAACCTCCATACAAAATTGGGACATGTCCTTTCCTCTTTTTAAGCGCCTCATTTTTCATTAGTACCACATCTAACAGTATTTAACATCATTGTATGTAGGTATATCTTTTTAACATGGATTTTTTTCTGTGCGGAAAAATTAATTTGCAAGATGATAAGCTTGATAATTAAGACTGAAATGCTAAGCATCATTCATTAGTGACCTTTTTAAATAATTAAACATGTCAACGGTAACGTGAAATGACAAGTTTTTAAATGTTATATCTTTTTTCATGGAAGCTTTTTCACGTGGAAAAATTTATTTGTAAGACGATGAGCTAATAAATAATTCAGACTGAAATCACAGAATAAAGAATGATACAGAATGAGTCTACACAATCAGGTGAAACCCATAAAAAAACAAACGTCACGCGTCTCCTTGACATCCGCTTAAACAATTATAAATAGGTATTTGTATTTCAAGATTTAACATTAATAACAATAACGTAAATTGATATCATAATAGACTAATAATCAATACCTATAAAAAAATCATCATCATTATCAACCCATATTCGACTCACTGCTGAGCTCGAGTCTCCTCTCAGAATGAGAGGGGTTAGGCCAATAGTCCACCATGCTGGCCCAATGCGGATTGGCAGACTTCACACACGCAGAGAATCAAGAAAATTCCCTGGTATGCAGGTTTCCTCACGATGTTTTCCTTCACCGTTTGAGACACGTGATATTTAATTTCTTAAAATGCACACAACTGAAAAGTTGGAGGTGCATGCTTCGGACCGGATTCGAACCCACACCCTCCGGAATCGGAGGCAGAGGTCATATCCACTGGGCTATCACGGCTCTATAGTATAGCTATAAAAAAATACTCTATCTTATTTTTTTTAGTTTTTTTTAACAGTTTTAAACATAAGACATAAGAGTGAAAAACATAAGACGCCATTTATGTTGAATAGTATTGAAAAACAATGTAAGGCTTTGTGTCGTACTGCCTCGAGAAAGTATTCGTTTTTGAATTTGGAATGGCTACATAACTGCCGCGTTCAGTGCGCTTTATCTGCCTATTATTATTTAATCTGTGGCGAACAACTTCTTAAAAATAATCTCTAATAACAAAATAATAATATAACCTTAAAATAAATTACCATTTTTTACCTTAATATTTCACAAACAGACAAATTCCTAAATGTTATTATATTTATAATATTTAATATTTATTTGCAGACCCAGTCTTTTTTTTTTAAAAAAAAGTGACACAAGAATTCTTTATAAAATACTATCGCAAGAATTGCCACTTTTCTTTATTAACCTCCTTTTATTTCCAACCGTAACTCTTTTTGAACTGGCAACATTAAAAATGCTTTACATGCTGTGCGAACTGCGAGCCAAGAGGTTTTCTTTTTAAAACGAGAAAAAACAGCTCTGTCGTCCGAGGTTTTTGAACCGAAAGATTTAAGGTGCAGTGTATAATGTTAACCCGGTGGATATGACTTCTGCTTTGTAGGTCGTAGGTTCGAATTCGGTCCGGGGCATGCACCTTCGACTTTTCATCGACATGGGCTCCACTCCTGATTGATTTTGTTGCGTTTGTGTCAGTGTCGATTCTACAAACCAGTCATCAGCATCCAGTGGCGTGCACAGGGTTTTTAACTAGGGTATGCACTATAGGTACAAAATAAAAAATCCTATCGCAATACAGGTTTGTTATGATTTTTAGGGTAGGCAGGGCATTTTCGCTTCTATGGTGTGCACGCCACTGTCGGCAACATCATCTCGGTCAGTAATGTAAGGTTTCGTAGATATAATTGTATAAAAAGTGATTGTTCTAGTTAAATTTATATGAAATATTATATTGTTATATAAAAAGGTATTAATAAAAACAATATTGACACGTCTGGCAGTATGGCCGAGTATTTAATTTTAATATGCTATACTCTATGGCTGTACGGCGTAATGCCTTTGCCTTTTTGCATACAAAAAAGAAGGAGGAATGTTGGAAATGGGAGATAGAAAATGGTGAACGCGGAAATTAGATTATCGATTTAATTAAGAATTATTTATACATACGTCTAGTTCGCCGAAATTATACGGCAATTAATGTTTACGAGATTTCATGATATACTCAATTTCGAGAATAGGGATGATGACAGTTTTTTAAATTGTATATAAATTAAGAGTATGTTAATAGTAAAGCAATTTTGTAAAAGTAACAGGGTATCTGTGATCATTACTTTCGGAGCTACAGGGATTTAAAGGGTCAGATTTGCGGCGCTGCCGCGGATCCCTGAAAAACGCCCCATACAATATGGCACGAACTAATGACGTCGTAGGCACTTAGTGATGGTTAATTTGTATGGGCGTTCAAACAAAATTACCAATATCTTTGTTATTTGTGCGTTTATGTTTATAATTCATGTATTAAAAATGTCACATTTAATGTAAGGAAGCTAAAACTGTATGAACTTTCATCTAATTACGATAAAAGATTTTTAATAGATTTAAAAATTTTATAATCTTATTTATTTCGCAAATATCCAGTCAATCTTTGCTTTTCATGTATAATTTAGTTAACAATGACCTTATTTACCCGAATATATCATAAAAATCAATATATTCAAACCTAGTCATCATCCCCATTGTACCTAAAGTGAAGGTAGAATAAAAATGTATACAAGAGGTAACCGGTAAGTGGCTCAAGTATGCCTCTCTGACAGAGAGTTACATATTTGTACCTTTTGCCGTGGAGACCTTTGGGCCATGGAGTCGCAGTGCCAAAAAATTTTTCCGTACTATTTCACCGCGGCTTGTTGCCTCGACTGGTGACAGAAGGGCTGGCTCATTTTTTGCGCAAAGGATCAGCCTGGCTGTCCAGCGCGGAAATGCAGCCAGTATTCTTGCCACCATTCTACGTGGGCATGATTTGTATAGTTATTAGGATAAGTTAGCTTAAGTTCCTTATTGTATTCTTTCTCAATAAAAAAAAAAAAAAAAAAAATACAAGAGAAGTTGGACTTTAATTCAAGATCCTCATGTTTATGAAGCCGCTTACAGTACACAGTTATGACGTCAGTGACCGGATGCTATGGTGAGCGGTCTTGCGCGGAGAGCGGGTGTGATTCTTGCTTTTGAAATTAAAATATGTGTCAATCTTAAACTAACACTCAGTCTTTAAATTATTTCACTTGTAATTGACAATATCACAAATAAAACTTCAACTAAATGTTTTATATTATATTCTATAAATCATCAGTCAGTCAGTGTATCATGACGTCAGTGTCCGGGTGCAATGGTGAGCGGCTGCGTCAGGTCGGGCTCGTAGTGGTGGTCGAGACTACGCGAGCGCAGTAACTCGCGGTACACGTGGGCGCTCTTGCGCGGGGTGCGGGTGCGGTTTGTGTTCTCGAAGTCAACCTCGTACAAGCCGAAATGTTTTCTAAAAGAGTAATAAAATAAAAAAAAAACTTGCTAACTACATCATGTGATACATTAAATGAGAGAGCTTGTTAAAAGGATGTCAAATATATTATTTTTGTATTATTGAAATAAATAGTTTTCAAACTATTCAAGAAAACAAGTGAATATTGATCATTTTCTGCGAAAATAATGAAAAAATACAGAATTAGTCTTTTTACTTTTTAAATAATGTTATTTAACAATCATGTACTATTTAAAGATCAAAACTAATGATATTATATTTTGAATAGGTTTTTGTAGATTTTTTTGTAGACCGGAAAAAATACAAAAATCGCATGTTTACAATCAACTATGTCAGAATCCGGCTACTGAAAGATAAAGTATAAAGTATAAATACTGGAATCGACTGGCAAAAAAAAGAACTACTAATGTTTGCTAAAACCTAGATTTTTCAAATGTGTGAAACATTACTACCTAATACCTATAAAAATTTAATTGCGAGTATTAAACTGAGTTATTCCAACATTTTGCAAATAAAAAAACAATTCCCTTTTTAGTTTCCTGGGTACATTAATGTTTTGAAGTCAGTTGTATTTAAAATAGTAGATTGTAATACAAGGGACTGAAAAAACCCATTTTAAACGAGGTATTTTACTTTAGGCCTTACCTACGATGATTCTATTTACGAATAAAACCTCCTTCGTTATAAAGTAGGCTAGTACTTGGCTAGTACTCGTAACAGACAAAAATTTAAAAACAAAATTACTTTAGCCCCTAGAGGCTGAAATGATTGTTTAGCGCCGCTGTGGAGTGGTAATATGACAATGTTTTTGAGCAAGAGTAGTGAAAAAAATATTTTTAAATTTACCGGGCGATTTCAATCTCAACATTCACTAGTCAAAGTCTGTCATAAATACTTACGTATAACCTATACTCCATTCCATATTATCCATCAAACTCCATACAGTATATCCTCTGACGTCAGAGCCGTTGTCTATGGCATCTAGAACAGCGCCCAGGTATCCCCTGAGAAAAGTCACCCTGTCATCATCTTCCAATCCGCGGAATTCAGAACCTAATCCATTTTCAGTAATCATTACTGGTGGGTTCTTGAACATAGTCTTGATGCTTTTCAGGACTTCTGTGATAGCCCATGGCGTGTACTAAAAGTAATAATATATAAGCATAGACTTATAAAATAGGCAGACAGTATCTTACTGTAACAAGACAATAATAAAAAAAAACCTGACTACCTAACCTGCCAGGCCTGACAGACGGCCATGGCGAAATTATAAGGGACTTCTTGGTACTACGGTACCTACTGGACGTTCTAATATAAGATTTATGATATGCCCTTCCAGCTTCCATTTTGCAATCATTTAACGTGTCAAAATCAAAGTTAATTTATTTCAATATTAGCGGACTTCGTCCGCGTGAAATTTAGTTTTTCACAAATCCCTCGTTATACATGGATTTTTCCGGAATAAAAAGTAGCCTGTTTTCCCAATCTGAGTGAAATCTATTTCCATTCCAAATTTCAACTAAATCGGTTTAGTAGTTGCGTTAAAGAGTAACAAACATCCAAACATCCATACAAACTTTCGCGATTACAATATTGGTAGGATTAGTCTTAGTTAACAAGCATTTTTGAAACGTCAAGTTATGTAATGAGTGTTAATTAAATTCGAAAACTTAAAATTAAGTGTCTTCAAGTCGAGGTTGAATAGGCACCTTCTAATCCGGCTGCATCATCAATTTACTATCAATTGATAACAGAGGAGACGTTCCGCCCATCTTATCTGATTCAGCCTTCGGGCCCGATCAGGCGATGCTTCTGCGCTCATATAAACGTGCCGGTGACGCCGCTGAATTCCCACTAAGGAGTCTACGGCTCTTACACAATCAAAAAGAAAAAGCCAAACTCTGGCCTATTCAATGTAAAAAAAAACGTACCACAGATATACTGTTATTGCCAGTAAACCATCCTTGCGATTGGTAGTACGCCACACGTAAATCATCATCAAACGACGGTACATCGTATAGCGGCACGCTTGAGTTCCTGCGAAAAAGTTATGACTTCGAAACGCCTGTGACTTCAGAGACTTCTTAACGTTTCTTTATATAAAATATTATAGGACTCAAAGGTGATTATAAATATAAGAAAACTAATGTCGAACAAAGGTTATGATTCACAACACTTGTCAGGACAACTTAATTAACAAATCAAACTGTAACCAAAATAAGACCCTAGAATGGCAGAGAATGACCTTGAGTGAAGTCACGTACTTGCGAACGATGTGTGTAGGGTTAAAGGTACCTTTGACTGATATCAAACACTCCCATTTCCACTCAAGTCACTCTCCCCGCCTATCCCAAGT